>NW_011355563.1:578443-578858 GCF_000735185.1 Notothenia coriiceps
ACAACAATCCAAACTCCACCTATGGGCCAAGACCAAAGAGCTGTCAAGGACACCAGAAACTAAATGTAAGACCTGCACCAAAGGCGGGAAGGACTTGAATCTGCAAATAAGGGTAAAGCAGCTTGTGTGAAGAAATCAAGCTGTGGGAGCAAGTATTAGAAAATGGAAGACATACACCCAGACCACTGAGCCATCTCCCTCCCGATCTGGGGCCCTCCACGGCAAGATCTCCCACCCCGTGGGTCAAAATGATCACAAGAACGTGAGGCCAAAAAAAATCCAGAACGCACAACCGGTGGGACGCTAAGGTCCAATGACCGTGCAAAAAGAGCTGGGACCCGAAAGTAACAAAGGCAGCATCGTAACACACATACGCCGCCAGGGAGCTCAAATCCCTGCCAGTGCCAGACCTATC
>NW_011355563.1:578883-697509 GCF_000735185.1 Notothenia coriiceps
CCAGTACATGTCCAGGGCCCGTCTGGAGTTTGCTAGAGAGCATTTAGATGATCCAGAAGAGGATTGGGAGAATGTCATATGGTCAGATGAAACCAAACTAA
Source organism: Notothenia coriiceps (assembly GCF_000735185.1). Taxonomy (NCBI): domain Eukaryota; kingdom Metazoa; phylum Chordata; class Actinopteri; order Perciformes; family Nototheniidae; genus Notothenia; species Notothenia coriiceps. Next base: position 578,985 of record NW_011355563.1, read on the forward strand.
ACTCAACTAGACGTGTTTGGAGGAGAAATAATGCTGAGTTGCATCCAAAGAACACAATACCTACTGTGAAACATGGGGGTGGAAACATCATGCTTTGGGGCTGTTTTTCTGCAAAGGGACCAGGACGACTGATCCGTGTAAAGGAAAGAATGAATGGGGCCATGTATCGTGAGATTTTGAGTGACAACCTCCTTCCATCAGCAAGGGCATTGAAGATGAAACTTGGCTGGGTCTTTCAGCATGACAATGAGTAAGAAGCATTTCAAGGTCCTGGAGTGGCCTAGCTCGTCTCCAGATCTCAACCCCATAGAAAATCTTTGGAGGGAGTTGAAAGTCTGTGTTGCCCAGCGACAGCCCCAAAACATCACTGCTCTAGAGGAGATCTGCATGGGGGAATAGGGCCAAAATACCAGCAACAGTGTGTGAAAACCTTGTGAAGACTTACATAAAACGTTTGACCTCTGTCATTGCCAACAAAGGGTTTATAACAAAGTATTGAGATGAACTTAATTTGCAAATAAATTCTTTAAAAATCAGACAATGTGATTTTCTGGATTTCTTTTCTCTTCTCATTTTGTCTCTCATAGTTGAGGTATACCTAGGATGAAAATTACAGGCCTCTCATCTTTTTAAGTAGGAGAACTTGCACAATTGGTGGCTGACTAAATACTTTTTTGCCCCACTGTATATGATATGACAATAAACCTTTTGAATCTAAATGGCAACAGTTCAAGTAACAGTGAGGAAACATGATTTCAATTCACAGGGTTAAACTGGTAAGCGATGAATAGCAGAATGTGCTCACCCTGCAGGGGTTTTATTTGTAATATTGACTGGCCGCTTCACATAATCCATTAGAACATATCAGTGGTTATAGTTTTGAAGGAAGGTCTCATTGTTATACTGCATCACACTGCTCAACCAGATGTAAGTTTATTAGGTTTTAATTCATAATCATTATCGAAAAAGGCAAATAATTGTTCCTCTAAAATTGTCTTTAATAAAGAGGTCTGTGCTTCCACATATTTACAGGGCAAACTGTTTTACAAATGGAAGAAACTTGAGTAGGAAAATCGTTGATAGTTGAAATGAAAAATGAAAATAAAGGGATCATTGTTTCTGCAAGATAAGAACAAGTTTAAAATAAGAGAGAATATGGCATCAAGGAGAGTTTATCTTTTGGGCCAGTTGTGCTTGAATCCTCTGTAGAGAAGAAGAAAAAGACAGAATGGTTAACATACTTTGATGAATGTATTAGTGAAGGCAATGAATCTAATGCACTGTAAATGTTTACCTGTCAGATTTCCCAGCCATGTACGACATACTCTTTCCACCTCCAGAATTAGGTTTTTGTCCCTTGGGTTTTTTCTTTTGGGATTAAAACATTTAAATTAGTCATGCACGCATAAAAAAACCATATTGTCAATAAAGAAATTAATCAACAAATACCTTTTTCCTAAAATCATTGGATTGCCGGTTTGGATCGAACTGAGTGTTGTCCGTTGGTTTGTTACCTGTAAAAATAAAGTAGGTGCCATGAGTTTGATTCATTTTTATTATTTAATATACAAAGACCAACTGAAGAGAAAAAAATAAGTGACAATAAATAAAATATATACACACCAGCAAAGACTTTGAGGTCTGACTTTCTGTAGTCGAATGGCTTGAAGGGTTCTGGTGGAGGTGGTTCAGTCTTCTCGGACTTCTCTGCAGATTTCAATAGCTTCTTACTCGGTTTGGGAGTCGACTCACCAACGTCACTGGCGACCCTCTCTCTTTTCGTTCCGGGCTTTACAGATTCCTAATGAAATTGGTCAGCAACATTATTTTCTGTACAATACTTCCAATAAATACTCTAATGATTGTATTCTTAGATTGATGTGCTGTGTTTCACTAACAAAACACATCCAGTGATGGGACAAGAAGTATGGGGGAGGCAGTTCTGAGGTACAACTAATCAAACAGCTCTTGTTTTGATTATCTTTGATTTATTAATTTTCTGGGATTGCTCTATTTATGGTGCACCATTACATTGAATTTAATAACATACACCAAGGTAATCTTAAGGAATTAAAGGAAATGATAGAGAATAATAATAATGGATACTACCTTCAAACATTATGATTATCTTTACTGCATACTTGACAAATATATTTCTTTGTACCAAACAACAGTTTAATACTGTATTGGCCTCTGATCGAAAGAATTGCAGTTAATCAAGTCTACATTTTTTGACTCTTTAGTGAGGAAACATTCTCAAATAGAGAACCTAGCTTTTGCTGCCATCTAAAGGTTTGAATGCTCACTTGGCTTGACGCTCTGAATCATTAAATTGTTGGGTCTCTGTTAATTGACAGTAGCCTCATCCCAATACCCCTCCTCGACTCCTCTCTTCCCCTCCTCTGGGACTTGACCCGGAAATCGATCAAGACACGCCATTTTGAAGGACGTCCCAATAGCTGAAATGCACACGGAGGGGTCGAGTAGGGGTGAGGGAGGAGACGAAAGGGAGGATACACGAGAGCAGACTATGCGGAAGTGTTTTCACTACTCGCGTATAAAAGCCCCGCCCCCACCTTCACAGCTGGTCGATTTAAAAAACCGACAACTGGAAGATGAGTGGAAAAGCGTCACATAAATGTATAAGTGCTCACAGCTCTGTGGGAATTATTATGTGCAATTCATTTCTAAAAGGCTTTCACATTACTATAATTATAGTTTTATTTAAATGTAGGCTACATTTTACACCAAAACGGAACACAAAAGCAGGACCAGCATCATACATTGAATTCCTTGACTAACAAGAGAAAGAGTCATTCATTTACATAAATATTTAACCAGAAATGGGCCGGTTCTAAGGGGTTATTCAGTTAAGCCCGATGAGAGGGGATACAGCTGTGCACATGTCATCATTAACAGACGTCGTTTAAGAGTGACGTTTGAGTGAACGAGGGCATCCCAATTAATACCTGAGGACTCCTCTGTCCTCGCCTCACCTCCTGTCTCTTGCTCGCATCTTACGGAGGCGGAGCTAAGATGCAAGGAAGGGAAGCGATTGAGGGAAAGGAGGAGTCGAGGAGGGGTATTGGGATGAGGCTACTGTGTTATTCAACGACCTGTGGGTGAGTGCCACGTGAAGTTAAAATCCCTACAATGTATTAACTTGCTCAATAAATGGTTTGGTTTAAGACATGTGAAAAAGACTACAACATCATTACACAATTGATATAATGATACAGTAATTTAAAACACTTTTCTTTTATGCAAGTTGGAGCATAGTGGAGTGTGTGTCAAGTAGTCTGTTCCTAGTTAAATTAAAGTGTTCTACAGTGGTAGTCATCCAGCTAGAAGGTCAGTTCAGGGCATGCTTCATATTACATTAATACAATCACAGCATAAGATGTGAATGACTGAGGGTTTAAAATTAGATTTAGTGGCTAAACTATTTCTTTTTAAACATTAGTGCAGCATACTGCAGGCAACAGTACGGACTTAGTAAGGGCAGTTGCAGTACATACTTAAAGTAAAAAGAAGAGTATGTGATTTAGAACACAGCCATAATATATCAGTGCACAAGAAGCTTTGGAAATCTTTCTTTCAAACTGAAAGACAAAAAAAACTTCACTGCCAAAGTGGCATCTGAAACATACAATGATCCGATCAGAGCCAATTGTTGCCTGCAGTTGGCAGGTTGACGAGCGTTACTTTCAAGTGCTGCTGCCAACTATAATAAATGCCACCAGACGGCGCGAACATGCTTGTTTGATGCCGCCTTCTCAACTTAAAACAAACTTTCACTTGAGCCTTCATCACACAATGGATTGCTGTGGAGCATGTCATTACTGAGCACAATACAACTCTACTCAAGGTATCCAACTCAAAGCCCACGCATGGTCAGAGGCGAGAGTCCAACAGAGGGGACCATTCTTTCTGCTGCACAGTGGACTGACAAAGTCTCAAACTGAGCATTTCAAACTGAGAGGAAACACCATATGGTGGCAAGAGGGCATAGAAGTAACTTAGTAGGAGGGCGCCAAGCAATACCCTCGACAGACAGAGCTAAAAGGAAGTGGGGCTTTTAAGCAGAAAGTAGATATTGTTGTTCCCCAGGAGGGAAGAAAGGTGTTTGATGAGCGGAGGACAAGTCTTTAATGCTGCAATCCCACTATGTCTTTTTTCCCCAGGCACATCATGTGACAAATATATATTAAAAGGCCACTGAAATGCCAGTTCTGCAGACTGGCAGCAGTGGTTCAATCGCTTGTGAGTCACTGTATTTATGCAGGAATACCAGCAAATGGGGGGCATTGAAGAGGGTTAAACTGTCTATTACAGCACTATCTTTAATATGCTGAGCCAGGCTCTTGGGTGAATATAACACTTGTGATTGTCACAGATATGTATCTTCCCAACAGGGACATCAAAAGTGAAGTTGACTGTGTAGCCAATCTAAAGTGGCTGAGGGGAAATGTAAGCACAAAAAAGCACATGACTTACCGCTGCCTGCTCGCGAACAGTGGGAACGTTCAGGAGAGACTCCTGGTAGCTCTGCTTAGCCTTCTTTCTCTCATCTGTGGATATATTGCATGCAAATACAATGAGGGGCGTTTCATTGAAAAAGGTGTACATTTGGAGCATATTCGACCTCCATTACCTGCCACTTTCTTTGTGAGTTCCTTTTTTTCTTCCTTTGCTTTCTTTTTGGCATCCAACTCCTTCTGTTGCTGCTCAATACTCTGCAGCTTCCATCTTTTACTTATCTGTAAATGTGAGATGGTACAGCTATGGATATTCAAATATTTAGCTTTTTTTAAGAGGAAAAGACAAATAGGTCTAGAGGTCGATGGATGGATGGAGTTTTTACATACCTCAAATATTTTGGAAGATGGGTCAAACTTGGCATTCTTGCTGATGTGCACATTGTTGGAGGGCAAGTACTAAAATCACAAAGAAGATAGTTGAATCCAGTGTGTCTGTTTAAATAAAAACGCAACATTACTGAGGGGTTATCGCTGGTCATCTCTTACCATTCTGAAAGGGTTTTCAAAAGACTCAATGATGCGTCTGGCTTTCATTTGACCCACAGGAAGGGATTCTGTGTCATTCTGTGTTTCCGGCTCCTTTAAAAAAGACGCAGAGTTATCACATAAGGTATCACATTTGCGTGAGAATCGGCCAGCTGAAGTAAGGTAACTAAAAGTCTTTACCTCAAACTGTGTGATTTTAGCTTTTGCTACAAGGCCACTTGTGTTTTCTTCATCAACATCCATTTTGGGCTCATCCTCTGCAAAGAGCATCCCTTGTTTGATGGGCATTTCTGAAAATAAATACACAAGTTACAGGCCTGATAGGCTTAAATAATAAATTACTGGAATAATGCAATTAAATATGTGCAATTATGAGGCTTACCATCAGTAGAACAGTTGTGGAGGTCGCTCTCAGAGACCCTGGATGTATCATGAGGACCAAACAACGTGACGTCAGCCTGGAAAAGTATACAAAATTGAGTTAATTTTGTCCCATTTGTTGTTTTTAACAAATACTGAATGCAAAACACATACATTCCATCTGGTTTTTAACATTTCTTAACTAACCTTTTTTATGGGTGTGAGTCCTTTCTTCTTTTGAGCTGCAATCTCAGCCTGTGTAACGTGTAGAAAAGATTGCAATGGATTTAGATGCAAACATTGATATTGCACAAAAAAAAACTTCCCTACGGCAGAGTCCTGCATCGGGAAAAGGTGATTCGTGGGTGGTATTTTTTCAAACACTTTTTTCCGGGTTCGGTTCTTGGTAAAACAAAGGTGATGCGGGTCGGGTCGCGGGTGTTGCATAATAAATATGTTAAAATAATAATAATTTAGTTTAATGTTTAAATCCTCAGGACCGCGCATAATCATAACCTCTGCAGCGCATCAATCTGCTGCTGAGCACACCACATTCTGAATGGCTGAGGTGAAGCTCTCTAGCGGAGAATACAGCATTTTCAATATCTCTTCCTCAAGAGCAAAATCCAACGTCTGGGAGGCTTTTGGTGTCATCCTAGATGGAGAAAATAACCAACATCCCACGCTTTTTGAGCCAAATATGCAACTGCGTGTGTTAATAATTGCACGTTTTCACTGCTCATATATATGCGGGTTCGGGTCGGGTTGCGGATCTAATTGGCAATATGTGCGGGTAGCGGGCCGGGTTCGGTATTGCACGTCGCGGGGGCGGGAGGGGGTCTTGAAAATCAGACCCGTGCAGGACTCTGCCCTACGGCTACGCCCCATGTTTTCTTACCTTGAGGAGAGGCATTTCTCTGGCTTGCTGCACTAACAAATGCAGCTCATTGACCTGCTGCCTCACCAGCGGGGGTACAGGGTTACAGCAGGCGATGATGCCCTGTGGCTCTCTGAGAAGAAAAAAAAAAAATTACTGTGCTACAGGGAGAGAACCAATGCTGAAGATGAATCAAACTAAGTGGGAAATCTAATGGACTTACTTTGGCAGCTCCTCAGATATCTTGTTCATCATATGAGTGGGCAGAACGAATCTAAAACACATTTCAAAAACATGTCAAGACAGACTGTGAATAATTCTAAAAGCAGAGATTGTCACACAAATGTGGGTTATAAAATCATGATTGGAGAGAACTATAAATAGGGAAACAGCTAGAGGATTTCTGGAACAACGAGTCGATCTTCCAAACAGCATACCCGGTGCTTTCATCTTCCTGCCTGGCCAGCTTGTCCCTCCAGGCAAACAGCAGTCTGAAGGCAGTGAGCTGCTGGGTGTTAAAGGACCTTTTCTGCTTCCTCTGCAGCTCCAAATATGACTCCTCTGTGAATATAGGCTTCACATATTTCTGTATGGAAAAAGAGCACATGATGAATGTTGAAGAATGTTGAAGAATGTTAGAAAAGGCCAGAGACCATGGTGTGAACATTAAAAAAGCAATTAAGAAATGGAACAGTGGAATAGGAGTATAGAAAGTGTAGGTGTTGATTTAATCCTGATGGTGTATGCAGTGAGATTTGTTCTTACCTTCAGAGAGATGTCTTTGCTCTTGTTCCAGACACTCTGCAGCAGGCCAGGCTGCCCGTGGTTAAAGTCCAACAGCTGTTCCCGCACACAGTCGTAGATGTAAGGCAGGAAGTGTGTGTCTGACCGAGCATACTGCACCATCTCCTCTGGCAAGGGGCTACAGGAGTGAGATACAAATGATTTAAAAGTTGAAAATAATCACATTTTAAAATGTACATTTACTATTTACATGTATATAGACTCCTGCATTTACTTGTTCATGTTAAACCTTCTCTGCAACATTTAGCTTATAGTATTTATTATTTGACATGTATATGCAGGGTTCCTGCAGGTTTCACCAACTCAAATGCAAGACTTTTTAAGACCTTTTTGAATAGAATTTAAGACCTATTTCACGGCAAGAAAGTAGGAAGGAAAATTGCTATGAAAGAAGAAATACGTCCCATAATTACTTCCAAAGTAAATGTATTCATGTTCAACATAAGAACAATGACTAACAGCATGTTAACAGCATAACAGTACACAGAACTATTAGACAAAAAGTGTGTAGTGAGTGTGTCTCTGTGTGTGTGAGTGACAAGAGCTATATTCCGAGCTCTGCTGCCTTCATGCTGTTGGATGATTGGTGTTTAGCTACGGTATTTAGCGTCCACAGCACCTCCACTTTTAGGGTTGACGTAGACCCAAACGTCACCCGGAGGTCCCCCGATGTTTTTGCGGGAGCTGCTGCACCAGCTAACGCTGCATTAGCAAAACAAACGCTAATTTTGTTTGCAAAAGGTGCAGCAGGCTTCAAACACGTTCCCCTCCACTGGTTTCAACCAAGCACTAAATTCAATGTTTTCCAACCAAATACGGTTGAACTTACACTTCCCCATATTTATTTGTAAGTAGATTAGAAGATACCAGAGTTTAGCTGAAGCTTGGTTGCTAGGTTACTAGCTGGGTGTTCTCCGATAAGGGGCCGGGGGAAACAAAGTTAGTGATTACTGGTTCCATGTTGATTTATTTCAATACATATTGTTGGGGGGAACTGAAAGGCTATTACCGTACTGGTTACTTTGCAGCCCGGACATTTCCCCCAAAACTCATTTAGACGCGATCGCAACAAAGAAGTACCTTTCAAATCCAATCATTTTCAAGACCTTCTAAATCATATTTAAGACCTTTCATACTTTTTCGATCATATTTAAGACTTTTTAAGGCCTTCAATTCTGATGATCAAATGTAAGACTTTTTAAGACCCCGTGGGAACCCTGTATATAGTTTATTTCATCTGTATTACTTGCACATGTTGCAAGATAATCTGAACTATTCTATAATACTCTGTTTGTCCGGCAGTGGCTCAGTCAGTAGGGGCTTGGACTGTGAGCCGTAGGGTCGCCGGTTCAAGTCCCCGAACAGACCTAAATATGGAGTGTGGACTTCTACTTGGAGAGGTCCCAGTTCACCTCGTGCCCTGCCGTGGTGCCCTTGAACAAGGCACCGGACATCCCCCTTCCCCCCTAACTCCCATTGCTCCCCGGGCGCTGTACAATAGCTGCTCACTACTCCTAGTACTAGACTCCTGGTAATAGGATGGGTTAAGTACAGAGAACACATTTCACTGTGTGTGCTGTGTGCTCTGCATGTGTGAGCATTAAAGAGGGTTTCATCCCTCCCTATTTCTTCTTGAACTATCCAACTGTTTTTTTAATTTGTTTAATTGTTTTATGTCATGTATATTCATGTTACATTGTTGGAGGAGCATGGGACTAAAGATTTTCATTGCCATATCTATACTGTAAGCTAATGTGCATAATGAACAACTGAAGCCTTGAATCTCTAAGAGTAATATTACATCAAGTTGGAGATCAATGCTGATTTTCCTGCATAAGAGATAGCTATCAATCAGTTAAACCCTAGAACATTAACTATAAACACTAAGCATAGAGTAGGCCGTGTCATCTTCATACCGGAATCCTCCAGTCAGCCAGCTGGTAGCGTTTAGTCTGACTCCACGGTGCAGTAGTGGTTTGAGCATGGTGTCGAGGGAATGTCTGGCAAAGTTCAGAGCTCGGCTGGCCTGATGCGTGGTCAATAAAGGTTGACGCACATACAAGCCCTACAGTCCCCTCTGGAGCCACTCCATGTCAGAGTCCAGCGCCGTGAAATATCTTGAGAAAAGGAGAGAAACCACACCTATTAAATCTTTAAAACATATATTTTTTCAGACAAAGAAAATCACTGCTTTGATCAGAATATCAATACTAGGACACATATGTGACCTTTTTTCATTGGGATTTTTTTTCACGATCTCTCAGCCAGTTCAAGCCGCACCCCGCCCCAAAAAACACACTTTTTCACCAGGTATCTACAGTGTCGTCGATTCACTTTGGGGCTCCCCACACTACAGGACACCCACTCAACCTTCCATCAAAACTTGTTAGAAAACTTTGAGTCTGAGACAACTGAAAGAAGTTCCAGACTCAGAAGGTTTTAAAGTAAAGCTTCCAGAAACGTACCTACACTGGTTGGAGATTTTCCCTTTCTACAAGGTGTCTTAATAAAACTTTCATAAGGGAGTCTGAGCCTCCTTCCAAAAATCATCTGCTTGAAAATAAATGTATCTCTTGGGGTATTTTGATTTGGGAAAGGGATGACAGAACGCAGCAGAAGACATTCAGACAGGTTTCTCTCTAAATATCTTCAGTTTAATCATATACTTGTGAAATAAGAGAAACATTGTTATATATTGTCCACTGCATAGGTAAAACTCATTAGCACAAAACTTAAATGGTCACATAATGCTGTCAAAATTATCTGCGTTAACGCGCTATTAATTTTTTGAATTAATTACGTTAAAATACTTTACGCATTTAACGGCATGTGCAGAATGGCCCGCCCCATAACAGTCCCACCAGTGGCAGCGCCAAGGGTATGGCTGGGGTAGGCTACACCCAAATACCAACATGATGTAAAGTAGCAAAATAGTCCGCCAACTCGCCGCCAAGGAATTGCCACAGACAGCAGTTAGTAAGATTGATTTCGTAGCCCACTTGTCTGGAAAGTACCGAAGACCAGAAACCGAGCATTCCTGAAGTACGTCGCCCCCGTTGATAGAAATAACGCGTAATGAATTAAGACCCACGGTTTGAATGATGATAGGTGTGTGGGCTTCTTTCATTTTCACACACAGAACAATGTTATAATAAACATACATACTGTATGTCAAATGGTATATCCGCCTTCTTTCATTTATCTTTCCATTCCCACACAATAACATAAAGAATGCATATTATTGGACATAGTTCGGATTGTGATTAATCATGATTAATTAATTTTTAAGCTGTGATTAATCTGATTAAAAATGTTAATCGTTTGACAGCCCTAGTCACAATAGATCTCATTAAGCTTGACAATTGTAAATTTAGCAAATGTGTTGGTTTTCAGCTTCAAACTAGTGGTTTAGTTAATGTGATATGAATAACATGTGCAGTGTGGTAGCTCTGTGCAGTTGTGAAAATATGTCTAGAAGTCCTCAGATTCAAAATGTAAAACTGTTAAATAAATTATTTATGTATAACAGAGAGAATGTTTGCCAAAGAATTTCACTCTCTGCCTTTAACGGCTCGTTGTAGCTCCAATAGCTCCAGCCCCCACCCTCCCAGTGAGCACAGTGTGCTCTGATTGGTCGGAACGTTGTGAATCGCGCTGAGCTCCGTGGAGGTGTGGTTTCCTTGTTTAGCGACAGCGAAACACAGCCAAACTCACCCTGAGCGCACACAAAGTCACAGCCGAAGTAAAAACAATAAGTGTGGCTTGATATTGAGTAAGAAAAAGGTTGATAAACGCTGTGAGAATGGGTCTGCAGAGAGAATTTCGTAGCGATCCCAACTGTCTGTTATCAGCCTGCAGCCAGGGAGGAGAGATCAGCAGAGCTGCATGCACTGAGTGTGTGTGTGAGGAAGTCCGTGGATTGGTCAATTTGGACCAATCAGCGGGGGCTTAACGTAACGGCTCCGCGGACGTAACGTAACGGCTCCACGGATTGGTCCATTTGGTTCCGGGTAACGCATGACATCATGCGGTACCCGGAAGAATCAATGGACAGTGACGTATCTCCAACGAGGCGTTTTGGGGAGGTATTTTCTGTGTTAAGAGTTTTACTCGCTACAGGGTGTACTTTGGTTTTGACTCTGCAGACCGTTTACATGCATAAAAACCTTCATAACACACAAGGGGACGGGTAATAACCAGAAAAGCATGACATGGGATCTTTAACAGGATACAGGAAAAAAATGTTACTTGTAGATCAGCGCCATTACCTTGACAATAGCAGGGTCAGTGAATGCCTCGTTGAGAATGTACAACTCGCTCCGGAGCTCAATGGTGTCGATGATGAAGTCCTCGTCTCTGGTGGAGATCTGCATCAGGCAGGTGAGTCCGAGGAAGCTCCTGTAGGAGTGGTGCTGCGACAGAGAAAAAAGCATGTTAACATTTTTTTTTAAAACACAATAACTTACTAGCGTTGCTATCAGGATTGACAAAAAATGGACCGTTGAAAAGTCTGCATTATTAGCCTTGGAAGAGCATTACTGTTGTATTGGATCAGATGACATAACATAGGTATTAATGATATTGTGCCGACTCCCTCCACACCCATGAACTTCTTCTTATCCCTTACCTCAAGATCCACTGCAAATTCAGACAATTTGCAAAGTTTCTCATTCAGAGCCACCAGATCCTCCAATGTTTCAATGAAGGAGCATTTGGTCTCATCCAGGGGTTTGTACATCTAAAAAAAAAAACAGCAACACACAAATTACACATTTAGTAGAAGCTTAACCAGCAGTGAGAGGATTATATCTAAGGATTAGTAATGCTTACCAGCGGTTGTGGCTTAGAAAGAAGGCTTTCTGTTAATGTGAAATGATCCAGTTCATATTGGTATGGGTGGGAAAACCTACATGGGTCAGAATCAAAAGTTAACATGGACAAGAGGAAACAGCAAAAGACGAAATGTTACTTTTATACAGGAGACAAGTCTTACATGTCTTCAACATGTTCCTGAGTTCTCTGCTGGTGAATGAAGTCAGCCAGGGCAGCCGGGACATCAAGGTCCTCAGGTCTCTCTTTACGGATTTGTTTGTTGGTGAAATCTACGATTGGGGAGTAAGAGAGCACATGTGTTATAAATGTTAATGAGTTTATGAAAACACAAGATGGGGAATAATATGAGCGTGAAAAGTTTCTTACAGGAGGGAAGGGGCTTTACTGCATTGGGCTTGATGAAGATCTTGGGAACAAATGGTGTGTTGCTGTTGTCGACATTTTCCCTGAATTTCAGCTGAGGCCTCACAATATTCTTGGCATGGAGCAGACGGAACGTCTCAGAACGACTGCCGGAGCCTGAACCCTGATCAATAAAAGGCATTGTTTACAAAATGGGTGGGATTGTTAAAAAAAACTTTCTTTAAATGCTTGAATACTAGGGCTGGCACAAAGCGTTAAGGCTTGAAGGCAACCCAAACAAACTGGCATCTGCAAGCATAAGAGCCGAGAAGTTAATTTGCCAACCTTGCGATTCCAGCTGGAAACAACAATCTTGGGAGCCTGAAAGCCTGCGGGCAGGACAGGCTGCTGGCTCCTGTTCACCCCATCAGCTTCATCAAGAAGAATCCCCTGGAAAGCAGATGCAAGAGCTCAGTTAGTTGCAAAGACTTTTCCATGAAAAAATGTGTACAACATCAAAACTGAAGGAGGATCATACCACTCTTTCGAGGATGACGTCGTTCGAGTCCACGACCAAGTCGAACCTCTCCTCCAGCCCTGTCAGCTTGTTCCTGTCCTTCATGTGAGATCTGCAGCCATGGTGATGCATTATCTGACTCATGCTGACATGGGGACATAATGAAACATTTATTATTAAGAAACAGCGAGTAGCAATCAAATCCTTTGTGTGTCTTAAGGTTGGCACATCATTTTGGCATCCATACGTTGTTTGACAGTGGTTTTACGCCACTTGGCTGTCTTTGTATACCTTTAAAAACCAAATTGTATACATATTAGTAATGGCTGTAACAGAAAATCTCCCCACACCACCTCTCTTCTAAACAAGTCTTTAGTTTGTATTCTTTTTTTAATGCCAGCTACAGGTGAATTGGCCACCAACTGGATTTGAGTGTGGAACAAATAACGGGAATCTGTAATAAGGACCTTTAAGGACACACAGGTCCAGAAAGTATAAAATAGCCTTAAAGGTCCCCTATTATACTGTTTTTCATTAATATATTATAGGTCTCTAGGGATGGGTATCGTTTGAAATTTATTGATTCCGGTTCTGCTTATCGATTCCGGTTCTTATCGATTCCCCGTTTCGATTCCAAAATTGTAAAAGAAAGAGGTGAAACGTTTAGATAACAAAAATATCTTTATTCTTTTAAGCTTTAACTGACATTTTTACAAATAAAAAAATATACATGCAATGCAAATGTATTGCACAATACAATTATATTACAATTGTATTGATGTGCTTTATTTTAACTGAGCTATGCCTTTGGCAAGCTATTAACAGGCATTACACTGTGCCTTGTCTTTTTCTTTTTTAGTGTAGTGGAGCCTCCCTTCAGAGCGTTTACCGCGACCCATCTTTGTTGTTATGAAGTGACTGAGCTTGTGAACTCTCTACGGGAGGGCGGGGGGAGCGTCGCTGCGGGGCAACTGTGGACCTCTGTCGCCTGTCAGCGCAACTTACATGATGCCGTTTGAAAAAATTAAGGGCGGTGCCGGCCGTCAAAGGCATATTATTGCTATTATTATTATTATTATTATTGTTGCTATAATGCAGGAGTATTATTATCCAGTGGAATGCCCTTACCTACTGGCCTAGTTAAATCAACTACTTTTTTTTGTTTTGGCTGGGCAGTGTAGTTTTACACAGTCTTATTTGACTTTTTCAGGACTTGAAACTGTTTTTTGGGGGCAGACCCCCACAAAGAAAAAAATATATTTACACACGTAAGGTCATCATCTTAACAGTTTTTTATGCTCATCGAGTCATCCGTGAATGTGGTGATTACCATCTTGTTCAGCAAAACGCCTCACAAACTTATTAAGATCTAAAGCTTTAGCGCATTTTGATTCAATGCTGAGTACAGCCAAACTTGACAGTCTCTTCTCTGTCATTATAGACCGCAAATACCTCATTCATTCAGTACTTGGGGTCCGAATGCGCTGTCCCGTTCCAATTAAATCGCCGCCAATCACATTTCCTCGCTCGCACCAGGGGAGGGGTTACAAGTGTCTTGTGCTGCATTCACTTGCACTCAGACATTAGGGGATTTTCTCTCATGTCCGATCAGCCACAACTTTTATTTCAAAAACAAAGCTGCCAACTGGGGTAGCAGCTGGGGTGGCAAGGCTAGCAGTTGCCACCCCGGTAGATCTGCCCCTGCTTGACCGGTACTTGCTTTTGATCAAAGTCAATGCGGAAAACCTGCACTCACACAGGTAGGCGGAGGTGAAGGGAATGAGCACTTTTACAGCCTTTTTGGCGAGGTGGGGGAACTCGGTCTCCACAGACAGCCAAAAGTGTGGGTTCGTGCTCCAGATGCCTACTGACCAGCCATGATACAGGATGTTAGGTGCCAAAAACCATGATACAGATGTTAGTGCAAAATCTACAGCTCCTCTACCACAACCATCAGCAACAAGTGGACATGGAGAACTATATGAACTACATGTTGCAAAATCCACCGCGGAGAATAAACAGAAGGGCAACCATGGCAACCATGCTTGTGGGGGCTTATTTGCTGCTTTTGGTGTATTTTGTGGTGGAAGTACAGCGCCACTTACAGGCCCGGCTTATGTACTACAGCGTCTCCAGCGGGTCGAGCGGTCTCGTGTGGACGGACACGTTTATTGAGCCGATTCCGTGTATTGAGTCAAATTCGGTTTGTTTTCGTCTCCGTGTGGACGGGGTCTCAATTGATAAGGGTTACCTTGGTTGGTTATTGGCTAATGGTTACACAACCCAAAAAAACTTTATGACATCATAAAGTGGCCAACATCTGATCAAATCATTTTCAGACAGGTTTTTATACGAACGGATCAGGAGAAAAAGAGAGCAAATCTTTTTTTCCTGAAACTTTCAGAATCTCTTTACACAGAGGGGACACATATTTCTGTATCAAAGACATGAAAAAGTGGATTTTGCATAATAGGTGACATTTAAGGATCAGGCATACTCGTGTCCACAGCTCCTGACAAAGAGCACGCATATTCTTGAATGTGTGAGAGAGGGGGAGCAGGTGCCTGACTGAGCCAAAACTCAAAAGGAAGCAACATAATTGAACTCACCCCTGCAGGAGCTTATCTCCTTGTCTTTCACAGAACTCCTGGAAGCCCGGGAAGCTCCGATAGAAATCATACTCATCTCCAGTCTGAGGCAAGCTGGCGGATGCCTTGGTGGCAGATAACACCGCACCCAATCCATACTGCAGAGAGAGAGGATCAGCTGTTAGTCCATACCAAAACATAGTATGATCAAAAACATAGGGAAAGGAAACAATGAAATGAACAATGTGTATGATATTTTAATGCAAGATTAGGGCTTTCAAAACAAGGTTATTTCTGTGAAACTTGGCATATTTGAACTAACATACATGCAGAGTTTATGTTAAACTAGTGGAATGACTGAAAATATAGCAAAAACTTAATTCATAATGTAATGTGTTAGCTATGTATCTATCTACAACTATATGCTGGTGACAGCTTTTCTAAATGTGGATACGTATTACCTTTTCCCAAATAAAGAGCTATCTTTAGCTAAGTTAAATCGCCCATAGCTCAAATTGGTCCCAAAATGAGCAATGTCAATTAGCGAAACTATTTATCGACAGTTAATTTCCTTAAATAAATGAAGATTAACATCAACACATTTGCCTAGAGGCATATTTTTTTTGCAAACTATGGCAACTTCGACCATTACCTCACCAGTTAATTATAATATTAAAAGCTTGTGTCAACAGATACCTGTGCATCTTTTCTCACCAAGCCTAACTAATTTGACTACAGCTCGTAGGCACTAAAGCAGACCCACGTTGCCTACCTGACTGCTAGCCTGGACTCACAAACTGCGCGTGCAGAGTGCTTAGTTCACTCACTTTAACAAAAGTATCCGCGTCTTTAAAACCGGGACACAGGTCTTCCTTTTCCTCGTCGTTGTTTTCGGAATTTGGGTCTGCAAAGACACTGTTAGTGGAGTCTTTTCTCTTAGAAGAATCCATATTCCAGTTTCAGTGCTGTGTACATGTGTGCCGCAGGAAGCAGTCTCCTTCTCCACAATATTTTGTCTTCATAGCTGACACAAGGCAGGGTAGGGAGACACAGCGCCACCTGTCGGAGTGGAGTAAACGTTCCGCGAGACGACGGACTATATTTTCAACAATTTGTTTGAGAATAAGAGAAATATTGCTGCTTCAACAAATGTGAAATGTTTGGATTCACTGAATCCATTGCTATTCATTGTTGTTGATATGTCAGCATTCTTCCACATTTTATGTTTTTCTATATTCTACGTTCTGTGGATTGAATCCATCGCAACCTAAGAGAATCCACTGGATTCTCTTGGGTTGCGATCCAAATCAGGATTGGTCATGAATCATTATTCCACTGCATTGCCATGCTCTGGTCCTCAATGTACCCGTGCAATGCAGTAAAACTGCAGACACAGCATACCTCACCCATCCAACCTTTTTACCCCAGTGATGCACCAGACTGCTGGTACCATGAGGGGGCAGTATTGATATATGCAATATGCAGCAACTAAACTACATCTGCACTGTGTTGGTGAACACCAATCATGTGTCAGCCAATGTCTTTGTAAGAGCTATCTTAAACATATCCGAATATCTGCATTTTGCAGTTTTCAGCAATATAGGTGATGTTGTGGGTATGCCGGGGGATATTAATCATACATTAATACCCTCCCTTAAGTGTCTGGTGTAAAAATAAGTTACAGTATAGCCCAGTGTTGTGATTCAGCGGTCAATATCATGTCAAGAGCCATTGCCGAAGTATTGACACACCAGCTCATTATGGATGATCTGTGGTGTGTAGGGAGAAACCTCGCTTTTCTTCACTTCCCCTCCCTATTGATCTCTTCACAGGGTCCTCTCCCTCTTATTATCTTAAAAGCATCTCTGCAACACTGGCTCAATCAATATTTCACAGTAGCTCTCCATGTCATTCCCTTTTTTTAGTGGAAGGCATCCGAAGTTCAGAAGATATATGCTTGAATAACACAGATACATTATTCAATATATTCTTTGCAAAACCTACTGCACAAAGCCAACTACTTGAAATATCGTTTTAGATTATGTATTCTTTTAGATAGATTTATGACTTTAGAATGTGTGTGATGATAATCATTATTATTCGATAAAGCAATTAGTTTATTCACCAAAGTCTTTGCAAAGGTGATCTGTGTCCACCGAATAGGACATTACTGCTGCCATTTACCCTTATTTAAATGCTTTTTCATAATATTATGCATTTTATAGCTTTGATGGTGCCTCAAGGTAGCACTCAAATTCTTCCTGCAGTAAAAGACACTAAAACTGCTGATGCTGAAAATGACACTGTACCACCCATAATTCAAAGAAATCCGAGAGAATCCTCAGTGAATTGTTTTTATTAACTCCCTCATTTAGAAAACACAAATGCACCAAACAATATCATACATGCACAGCTTCAGCATATCAAGATCAGCTGATGACTTTTCAATGTGAAAATGTTACTGCCACGATCTCACGGAGATCACTTGGACATCAAAATACTGAGGAGTCACAACAGAAAGGCCAAGCGTTGTCACCCAGAGCTCTAATTGTATTTCTCCAACACTCTTTATCCAATTACAAATGTTTGGCTAACTCATTTATTTTCAATGAATTCAGCCTTTTTTTCTGATCTTGATAGTAACAAGAAAATTGTAAAGTTGTAATATTATAAAAAGAAGTACAAGTAGATAACACTACTTGTATTATCTACTGTGCACTGGTTGACTACCTTGTAACAGGTAGTGTTTGTGTCATTGCACCAAAAGGCTGTGTGTGATAGCAGCTGCTTAGAAATGTCTCTTTCTCTGCTCATGTATATTTCAGATTGTGGGTTGGAAAGAAAATTACAATTAGAAGTAGGAAACCACGGTTTGGTCTCGCAGTTGGGGGCGTTGCTTCAAATCACAACAAAATACATACAGTATGTACTGTTTACTGTATGAAGGCAAGACAGATCTCATAGCACTGGCTCTTAATTGTTATTCTAAAGCAACACTTGACCTTTGTGCAGAATCTTTGGAAGAAACAAAATAAAAGAAACAATCAGGAACAATATCAAACATTAAAAAAAAGAAAAAATCAAAGTCCAAATCAAAACATATCCACAGTACTGATACGTTACAAAAACAAAGAGGTTGGCAATGCTTCTATGTACCCAAGACACAAGTTCATACAATGCGTAAGGTTGTCTTTTTCTGTTCATATAATCAATAAATCAGCCAAAAAGATGCATTTCCTGTGTAAACATTTGTTAGCCTAACAATGACATTCTGTAATGAAAGAATGTGTACAGATTAACCACACGTAAAGCCACAAAAACAACATAACAGGATTCAAAGACCGCTTTCAGAAAGTCTTCAACACTCATCGTGGGGAGAAAGCATTTTGTCTACACATTGAAAACAGACTTGTACCTGACATGGCCTTCTGGATTATGAAGCTCGGTTCCATTTGTTCCTTTGCACTGGCTTTCATTGTAATTTGATTTTAATTACAATATATCATATTGCCCGTACTGACCTTGAATTGCTCTATTTGAATGTCCACATGCTTCAGGTGCCCAAAGCGCTGAACCAGGGTTAAGTACAAGAAATTAGTTTAAATGATATTCCCCCAGCAGAGATTTCTTGCAAACACACCGTAGTGTAGGCTAATAACCACACACACACACACACCCTTGAATCTTCCTGGTGTCATCTTGATGGGATTGTCCTGATTTAGTCCTCCCTAAATCCTGATACATTTGTCTTTTGTGGGTGTCATTAGTACCATTACTCCTATGCCCTTTCCCACAGGAGCCCCTCAGGCGTGCTCTAATTCATTAAGATGTTTTAATGTCTGCTAAATCATGGCGCATATCAGGCTTTCCATTCGTCAAGTCAGTCTGTTAAATGGACCCTTGTGTTGTGTGCTGACAGGTAACTGATATATCTGTTCCTGCCACTTTAGGGCCATTGAAATGTACTGTAGGGGTAAGCAGGTCTGAATACCTGAGCAGTGGGGTTTTTGCTGAAATACATAAAGGAAACAATGACAACACATACCACATAAAAAAAGCCAATACAACTGACAAGAAAGGACAGATTCACAAAGTATTAAAACACAGCTGACCATACATTTTGCCAAATAATGTCTAAGCTGGTGGCTAGATTTCAATGATCAGACTGGCACAATTGGCAGCACTTTAAATCCCTCCGCATCTTGACTGCGATGGCTGATTATGCACAATGACTGGCACGGCTACTGTGTGTCGCCCAGATGGATGTAAACTAGGGCTCCAACTAATGATTATTTATTAATCGATTTTTCTATAAAATGTCAAAAAATTAAGAAAAGTGAGCATCACAATTTCCCAGAACCCAAGAGATGTTTTCAAATACAGGTCTTCTTTTGTCTGACCAACAGTCCAAAACCCAAATATGTTATCACATGCATACCATGGCCACGGATAATTATGGATCCTGATTGGCGAAAGGTCTAGTAACGAGGGCATCAGAAACAAAACAGAGGGGTTTGTTTGCCATGATAAACAAATGCAACAGTACTAAAGTCTTTTGAAAAGCTAATCCTAACTCAAGGTAAATGTAACACCTTAAGAATCTTTTAACCACATCACGGTTTTCAAAATAAATTGAAGTTTACTCAGTTGAGTTTGTTCAGTTGACACAACCAAAGGTGTCGGATTGCAGTTAGAGAACATAAATTATGATAATCCAAACTGTTTGCTGAAATATTTGAGGTTGAAAGCCAATAGGTACATCTTGGAACATTTTATTTTTGTGTGAAACTTTTGTTAAAGTGATTAGGAATAGCTATTCACCTCTTAAAAAGTATTTAACTGCTGTTTTGAATCCTTAAGAATTGACCGTGTTGCTTTGCGATTTGAGTGCAATCAGTGAAAATATTCTTGGAATGGGAAAAATGCTTGTGTTGTAAAGCGGATTGTATATATTTTTTATATTATGATTGTTTGAATATTCTGTATATATTCTATATCTTTATTTTGTAGACCTATAGCAGTTGTTTGGCATGTGGCCATGGTATAAAGTGGAATAATACCCTCCGAGTTGGATTTTGTGGCGTCAAATGGATTGAACTCATACACACACCTTGTTGGGTATGGTGTGCATTTTTCCTTGATAAATGACTCCAATGACTTGTTGTTGATTATTTCCTGGTGATTGTTTCAGCATTAGTGTTAACGGAAATACACTGGCAGTCATATACCTCTCCTACTACTGCTGTATACAGGCAGATGTAATCTTCGTGAGTGCAGAGTAAAGTCCAATCCATCAATCAGCGGGCCATCAAAATAACTGGTCTGAGGCATTAAAACCTGTACGAGCCCTCACGGTACACATTCAGCTCTGCACAATCAAATGATAAAAGGTAAATGGCTTACACCGGCACTCTGAGCTGTTTTATGAGTTTCATCTGGGACAACTTTTAATGGAGCGCATAAGATGAAGGCGGCTGCAGTATGTTCTGAAACACTGAGCATCGCTGACTATTGTCTATAAGTGAGGCCGTTACAAGAATCTCCAAAGGCACGGGCACGGGTGAATGGACATGTTCCTAGTCGCCAATTCATATGTGGAGAGGTAAACTGAAAATATTCAAAAATACAAAATACAACTTCTCATCATGGCCTTTCGCAAGGTACACTAAGACCTTCAACAATAAGAATCTGTGAGGGATAAAATGTTGAGGAAAGCACGTAGCTATCTTAGCAACAACAAGAAGGCTGAAACTACTTTGGCACATGGATGGAAGTAAGTAAGGCATCTGTATCAATCTAGTCGAGAAAAAAAAGTGTTGAAATGTAGCATTGTTTAAAAAAAAAAAGCTAATTTACTGTTAATAAGTGCTTGACAGCATGCTCCACTCTTGTGCTGCCTCATACCCGCAATCTAACACTGCAAAATAGTATGTGGTCACCTCCAAAAATAAGAGAGAAAAAAAACCTCAGCAACTTTCACAAATTCAAGAAAAATAAAACCATTAACAAGGTTGAAAAAACAAAGCGGAGTTTGTCATTGTGTCACGACGTTGACCTGAATGTTGATATTGCAATGGCCAGAAGCAGGGAGAGGGGGCAGGTGTCCGCACTCCAGGCTCTCGAGCCGCGGGCACTCATACCTGCAACACACACAAAAAAAGTCAAACCTGCTGGAGGAAGTGGACGTTTGGCGGCAGCACCAACAGTTCTGGACATCCATTTAATTCCTTATTTTACTCTGCTATCTTACCTGTAGACACATCTGAAAACAGATTTGCAAAAACATTCTAAAAGAAAATTGGATACTTACATTTCCAAATCATGAAACACGCATATGGATGTTTCACAGGGATACTTATAATGTGGTGAAATTGTATTTATGTCTTGTTTTTATTATGGGATTATAAAGGGACCAGGGGCCTGATGCAGATTTCTCTCATCACTAATTTGTTATGTATGATTTAAGCGACTCAATGAGTTCTTATGGATCAATGACTATTTTCCTGTAATGACATCCATATAAACTCTTTCCTGGAAAAAGTATATATTATTTATGCAAAAGAAATCTCCTGAACCACACAGCTTCCCTTTCTATCCACACAGCACCACAGCACTCTGTTTTGCCTGCTAATGTGTTTTGCAAACATCTTTTTCTTTGCAGTATCCAAAGAATCTCTGGGAAAAAAGTAGCATATTTTTCAAATGAGGTTTAACAGAAAAGCCAGCGTGGAATTCTCTCTGTCTCAACTGCTGTTTTCAGGGATTCAACACAGAATATCAACAATGCAAATTAGCATTTAGAGCAGCAGAGGAGCCCCCCTGGTGTCCCTCAGGACAGTTATAGCATCTAGTAAAAGAGGAAGTCAACCCCTGCAACAGAGATATATTTCGCTGCATATTTCTGCAAAACATAAGCAGGGATGAGCCCCTAACAAGGGTGGATGGGGGCGCAGGTAATGGCAAGTCAACGGAGGACAAAATGTCCCTGCAAGGTTTAAAAAGTGCTAAGGGAATTCATTTACAAGAGTGGGTAAATAGTAAAAAACTAACAGCTCTGAGGGATCGAGGTGCCGGTGTCAAATTTTGCTACTCTGTCGTGTTACTCTCAAACATGGAAGCATTAGCATATTTCAGTGTGAAGGCTTAACACAAAAATATAGCAGTTTTTCAATCTGAGAAGCTATTCCTTGAAGTTGGAACCACGTGAGCGATACAACCATTAACAACAAACTCACTTAGTTGGTGGATTCGTATTGTGTCAGAGGCCGGGCCCAGCCCTCCTTCACTCAGCGTCTGAATGTGGATGATGTAGTCGTCATCTTCCTCGGGGAGGGTCAGCTCTGCTGTTGAATTGGCTGTAGTGAGGGTGTATACCTCTTTGAGCCTCTGCCTCCTGTATGACAGCTGGATGGGGAGCAAAGTGGGTTGTAAACATTGTAAACATGTCATCTTACAGCCTGGCAGCTTAGTGTGAGCCACCATAGGTACATTTCCCTCAGATGTTTAATAGGAACATGGTAATGTGGAGCATATTCAAAAAAGTGTAACTCACTTGGTAGCCTGTAACTTCTGACTCTGACTCCATTGCCACCACAGGTTCCCAGTAAAGAGACAGCTGAGAGCCGATTAGAGTCCATTCCACATTCAGCGGTGGTAGGGCGGGTGCTGCATGATATCAAAACAAATAATTTACACATCAGCACAGAAACACATTACTGCCACATCAATCTACAATAATTATCCTCTCTTACGGGATGATACTACTTCAAAGGATGACTTTAGAACAGGGGTGTCCAAACTACGACCCGGGGGCCAAATGCAGCCCGCGGACCATTTGGAATCGGCCCTCATCAAATAAAAAAATAAGTATAATGGAATATGGCCCCCAAATGAAACTTGCGGCTGTCTTATATTGTATTTCTTAAATATAAATGTAAAAATATATTACACAGTAGTATTCATGTGTAAATAAGACCACTTTTCAAATAAATTCACTCAATTAAAGTTGGAAACATTTTTTAGTTGATAAGAAAAAAGCCCAATAACTTATTTACATAACAAGCTTGAAATACACCCTTCCTATTTCTCCTTATTATAGTCAATCTGAGGCTCCTGTTTTAAGGGATGATCTGCCAACACTCACAAGCACAATTTACCTACATTTGATTGATTTAGCTAACTTATAACTTATAACTGAACTTATGAGGCAATATACCTCTAGTGAGTCCTTCGTATATTTTTCTCTATGTGGCCTTCGGTGAAAAAAGTTAGGACACCCCTACTTTAGAAGCATATATTTTTATTCTGCCATCTGACATGAATTATAACCTGTTTGGACACAAAATCACCCGAGCAGCAAGGTGTCTTGGGTGCTGCAACTTACGTGGCTTTTTTGTGGTGACATTGATTGCTGGTAGGAAGGGGCCAGTGCCGGCTGTGTTGAAGGCGCTGACTGTGAGGAAATACTGCGTGATTCCTGCCAAGCCGCTAACTGTGACCGAGGTTTGGTTCCAAGGCACCCTGACCTTCCCCATGGTCTCTGGTTTGGTGTCATCTTCCCAGTATGCCACCTGTTTCAGACAGAGAGCGCGTTATCTGGGATTTATTCAACCGTGATATATTGCTTCGGAGTGGAGCAAAATGCCTACATCAGTACTATAAATGTTTTATTACATACAGAACATAAAGTGTTCGTAGTTGTATTTGGTGTCTTGATGAAAATGTGGTGTTAATTCATAATTATTTCCTTAACCTTTCCAGCAGGTTATCTTATCTGAAGTATAAAGCCTTTTTAATTGAACTTTTATAACTACTGTTGTTCACTATGTTCAGATACCACTGAAAGAGTGAACATAGATGTGTTTTGTTTTTATTCATAAACAGATTTGACAGCTATACCATTATCAAAATTACCAATCCAGATTTCTATGTCACTCGACTAATGGATTTATTGTGAAATCATTTTAGCCCTACAATACATTAAGCTGTGCTTGCGTAATGAATTAAATTAAATTGTTGTACTGATCGAATATAAAGTTAATTTACCAATCATAAAATAAGTGAGTCATTTTTTTCTAACATCAAACTGATTATATATATCTTCTTCTTTATATATATATATATATATATATAAAGAAGTTCATCCTCCTACACATCTACCTTTTATGTCTTCATTATATTATCTGAGCTGATGTTTACAGCTCTGAATTGAAATGGCACAGAAGCTCACTTTTGCAGGTGGATATATTAAAACAACTTTAATTTTATTGAGCACAAGAATAACCGCAGCACCTTTTAATAAATCCCTTTGATCCGCCTGATGATTCCGTCAGCACAATCAGGCTGTCCCACTTTTGAAGGTAAGAATAGAAAACAACAGTTTTGGCTTTAATATGTCATAGATTAATATTCCTATTTTATTTAGTGAACAATGAAAGATTTAGGATGAATCCCAAGGTGCTTCTCTGTAAAAACAACAAACAGAGGCGCTTTTCCGGTCTCGTTACACAGTCTTTGGCGTGGTGTGATGGCATTTCTTAGCATTCTGACACCAGGTCTGGTATTGCAGCACATACCATCATGAGGTCTGCATCACGATACACCATAACTGACAGCAGCTTGAAAAGGGATGTGGACAGGCAATTTTATTTTTTGTTCTCTTGAAAACACGACCCGTCGTGTTGGTACAAAGAACTGTATAATTTTTTCTCGCAACTGAAAAAGCCATTTCCATGGTGACGCAGAGTTTGGGAGTGATGGCTTTTTGAGGTACAACAGGGGTGATGACAAGCATTTGAATTGTGTTGTGTGTGTGATTTCTATTTCCATTTAAAAGGGTAAAATGTACCTCATAGCCCAGAACCCTTTCAGGGGTGAAGGAGAGAGCTTGCCAATTCACCTCAATCTCAGAGGCGGAGACACTTCTGGCCCAAACTCCTGCTGGCACTCCGCTCGGCTCTGAAAACAGACGACAGGAGACTGAGCAGTGCTGCCTTTTTCCAACAGAGAGACGGAGAAAAGCAGGATAAATCTCGTTTTATACATTTTTGACAGTGCTGTGTTCTTGTTGACCTCAACTTGGATGAATCATCACACACAGGTGCCGCTGGTAAATAGAACAACAGTGCTCTACACACTGACCTCCTCTCAGCGCGTTGAGAGGTAGCATGGATCTAAATGCCAACCGGTTTTCAATTCACAATAGCCATTCAAAAGAGTGCTGATATTTGTAGGCAATCTGCCTGTCCTTACATAAACGTGTTGCACATTTTCTTTTAGCAAATGTTCTACTGTGTAAAAAGATTTCTACATAATAATTCCCCAGCGTTTCTATTTATCTATCAAGCGCTTTCAGCCCAGTGGGTGCAACAAAACCATTTTTCACAGTCTTTGTCCTTTTCAGAAACAGAGAGAGCTTTGCAAAAAACACCACTGGCGTCCATTCTCTTACCTATCTCTGCAGAGTAGATGGTGACCACGGCGCTGAAGGGACCCTGCCCTTTGCTGTTGTATGTGCCAACCTTGACGTGAAATGGAGAGAAGGGCGCGATGCTCTCGTTGCGGTACACGTAGCGCGAGGCACCGGGGGCCGAGGTGGCCACGTGGGTCCAGCTAACTTCTCCAAAGGCACGGAAAGCAATGATGTAACCAAAGCTCTCACCATTCTGTAGTTCTTCAGGGACAGGCTGAGAGTGAAACACAAAACTATAGTGATATTAAAACATATACAAGCCTCTCACATTCATCCCGCCGCTGGGCTGACACAATCTCCACCCACTCTCATTGTGCCAGAAGAAGAGCATGATCCACAAATTGCTTTCGTGACCCACCTGACGAAATGAAACGAGAAGTAAAATGTCATTTAAAAAAAAATCTAAGCTCATTACAAAACCTCCGTGCAGCTTTTAAAATGAAAAGTTTGTTGCGTATTTAATGAAAAGAGAAAAGGAATATAATGAGATAGCGTTAGACAACTAATGGCTTCTTCAATATCTACATTATTCTATTATTTGAACTGGTTTACCTTATTGCTAGATTTGAGCATTTGCAGATTTGGCTGAGCAGTAATTTACCTAAAATCCAATCTTCATAAATGACAATAACTGTCAGATTAAGTGTTTTGCTTGTGTTTACGTTGTTGCTGCTTTACATGCAGACTCTTTAAATAAGAAATTACAACGCCAGACTTCAATTGACTCGAAATTTATGACACCCGCAAGCCAAACCGAGCAGAGGCTTTGATTTAGCGAGAAATATTAAGCACCTCACTGAAGGATAAAAAAGATTAACTGCAGGCACTTTGAATAACAGACTAGAACATAAGACTGATGACTTACCTCCCATGTGATGACCAGTTCTGACCTGCTCCCACCTCCTCCACCCACGTCACCTGGCGCCGCGTCAGGAACTGCAAACACAGAGCTTCATCACTCACACCTCCGTACGAGAAACACATCAGGCTTGAGAAAGTTTACAAGAAGAGATGGTAGTATAATACTAAGAAAATGTGTCTTATTGCAAATCATAGTTTCTTCCAGATCAGGACAAATGATTCTAGGGGACCAAAGGGATTATTTTCTGTACCTGTGTCCTCTGCCCTAGTCGTGATGACACAGGGCTGGGATAATAGTGTTTTGGGCGACACTTCAGGAAAAATCATAGTTCTTTCTACTGGTAGATTTTGAGTGTTTGGGCCGTTTTACTTGTTTCCTTTCAGACTTTCAGAAAAAAATACTTTTATGATATTTATTTATTTTTATATTTTTGTTTATTTGCGCCTGTATAGTGCCCCTTAATTCACCAAAAGTAAGCAAAGGAAAATGCCTCATTTGAATATCCAAACATAACATTGAAGAAACGTTCCAATACAAAAAATGATAGTCTTTGTTTGATGGTGGATTGCTTAAGATGTTTTTATTATTTACCTGTAGTGTCTTTCAAAATGTATGGAATTTTATAATACAAATCTTTAAAGTTTTTTTTTCTTGTCATACTCATACATAAAAAACTCTTCAGTTTCACTTATTCACCTGTAGTGACTCCCCTTAAGTTAGCAAGTAAAATATCAATCAGTGTACTTAATAGAAATTATGACAATATTTAATTTGACTAAAAAATAACATTAGGTGTTGAGTCTAATATAATTGTTATTTTTATTTAGCCTCAGAGAGAGTCAATGTTTTTCTGCATAATAATGACATACATTTGTAATATCAACTTTTATGTTTTGTCTTTAATTTTGATTAAAAAAATATTGTTTTATTATATTTCCTATGTGTTTTTTATTCATGCTGATATAAGTGGTGTGTTTGTGTTATCAAGATGCATCTGTTTAATTTTCTATCGTTTATGTTTTTTTATTGTTTGCAGTCTAATTTTTTAATTGTATTGAAAAAAAAGAAAAGTCAATTGCTTTGACTGTACCTGCGTCCTCTGTCCTGGTCTTGACCGACACAGGGCTGGGTTCTCCGACCCCAACACTGTTTTTGGCCAAAACACGAAACTCATACTCCACCCAGGCATTAAGGTCCACTACAGTGGCTGTCAGTGTGCTTCCATCGATCATCTCTGGGACTGAAATAAAACAGAAATAATACAGTGTACATAAATATATATAATAATACAAATAATACCAGGAATAATTTTTAAACAAGATAACTAAATCTCTAAAAAACAAAGTATTTCTTTGGGATGAATGGGAGGTCAGCTTCAGTTTTGATTCTAGAATGTCAACACAGTTAGAAATCTTTCTTTCCTTATCTTGTGTTGTTCAGCAAAAGCTTAAAAAAACAACCTTAAACTGACATACAAATACACAAGACTGTATGACCTAATTTGATGACGCTGCAATGTGGTGACTCATTGCACCCAATTACTTAGAATCCATGAAAGGCAGAGGTAATAAAGTAAAGTTGGGTACAGTAATGCCAAATGATTTTCCCAAATGATCGTTGGATAAACTAAATAATGACCTGAAAGATGCCAAAATAAATCTGTAGATTTGCTAGGTTTTACCTTCTAAGCTAACTTTCACTCATGTACAGTTTTCCCTTGTACAATGAAGTGTAATAAACTGGTAAAATGAAAGCTTGTGTCTCCAGACTCTTCAAATAAATGCTTTCCCCTCTCCATTGGAACAAAAGTCGTATGTCTTCCACAGAGACTTTACTTCACTTAAGCAGATGAAAAGGGTTTTGTCAGGTGTAAAGGTCCTTTCAGTGGTTTAAATGAGATCATGTAAAAGCAGCAGCGATGACCTCTAGTTCTCTCGAGTAAGACCCTGAATCCCTCCCTTCTCCAGAGCCTTCGTTCTGCAGCTGACCCTACGCTTTGACCTCCCAGCTGAAGCCGGAAGAGAAGTCAGAGTATTTCCCTGCGGGGATCTATGAATTATCTGAGCAACATTACATGTGGTATGAGAGGACATTTCATCTTCAAGTGCCGCCTACCTGTGTTAACCCTTTGCCATCCCAGGGTGAAGGGAGTCCTGGTCTGGATGAGGTAATTGGTGATGGGGCTGCCGTTGTCTCTGCCGGGACTCCAGGCCAGCTGGGCTGTACTGTCTGTCACCTCCACCACCGTCACCGAGTCTGGGGGGGTGGGGGAGCCTGGCCCAATAACAGAAAAGACACTGTGAGGTACTCGCACACGCACACCAGACGGCAGAATGTGGATGCTACACCACACATACTACAAGCAAAACATGAACTGCAATCTCATTTGCATAAGAAACACCTCTATATATAGAGCAACAACTGATTACTATTCATTTGTATCTTGGAATACGCATTAGAGAGAGAAAAACATATCTAAAAAGCTTTAAGTTTGAGAACGTATGCCCTTTACAAAGATATGAGAAGCTAATTCAGGATTTGTTTCCTTTAGTATTCAACATACTTGTAATCTTTCCCTTTCATGGTCTTCCCGGTAATTGATCGATAAAAGAGCAGACGCAAGTAGATGCAGGGAGTCAAATTAAAAGGTAAAAGATGAAAAGGAGCCTCATAGACATAAAGAACTAGAGTTTTATCATTTATTTTCATTATCCCACCAATTAAGCAGTGTGATGTTTTAGTTTGGCTTCATCTACTGTTTCCTGTTCTAATGAACGTGTCTGCTCATCAGAAATAATGGACCACTAGAGAGCTGTGAGACAGACCGCAGAATAATAACTCGCCCAGCTCTGCTCACACTGCCCCTGTACTAGTTCATAATGTGAAGCAAAAATATTCTAATTATTAAGGCGTTTAATGATTATTTTAACAAACAATCAATAGTTCATGCAGCAGGGCTGTGATACGTAATACATGCATCTATGCAAAACAAGGAACTGCTGAACTACATTTTTTTGTTTACAGAAGCATTGAGCGTGATGCCCACATACAGTACATTTGGCCTTAAAGCCATGGCTTTAGTGATATTGATCTTTGTAAAACTCATTAGCAGCTCCTGATTAAAAAAAAACCTTTAATACACTGGCTTCAGTAATACATATTAAGGAGCACACAATCAGGGATCAATTCCTTATCCTCTTAATTATATTTCATTGGCTGAGGCAAGAGGGTGCTGTCATTGTCTTTAGGGTGTTCAAATGATCTGTTATTAATATGGACACACTGTCCGGGCTTTTGTCGTGAACTTGGCACGGGGCAAATCATTATCTGGCGGTATTATGAATACTTACAGAAATGTTGATATCATTTTGATCTGATTTAAATATTTCCCAAATGTGTAATATAAAGAGTTGCACATGTCAGAATTGAATATAAATAATCATTTGTTTTATAAATAATTAAATAATAATGATAAATCACATTGTGTTGCCCTGACTGTTGTATATTAGGTGTGTATTTCTATGTAATGTCTTCCAGGACGATGATGATAATGCAACTGTCAAACAAGCTCAAGTGCTCACCAAGTGGTTTGAATGCTAATGGCCATGATGTATTCGGTATAACATGACCTTCTCCATAACCACCACCACCCGGTGAAGTGTTTGCCAGGCATCATGGAGAGGGATCTAAAACATTTTCCTCTGTCATTGTGGAAAACAAGAACCCAGATGATCACTCGAGAATCTTTGTGTCGGGAGCGATTATCATTGACCTTCACTGCTGCGAGAGGAGTGAAGCGAGACAGGAGACAGCATTCAAAATCACTGAGATACTGTCACCAGCTAATATTATGTGATTGTAATATATGTTTCCATTGCCAATAACACCAATAATACACATTACTAAGTATAATCATTAAAGTTAATAGCTGTTGCTGTGATTCACACAACTACCAGCGCAATGACACTGGCACAATTATTATCACAGTTAAATGAGTGATGCTTTATTCAAAGTGTTGTCTTTACATTAAAATAGCATTTCTTTGAGCACACGCAAATGCAGACACTTTCCTACACTCTCACAGTATATATAGCCAAGAAGACAAGGTTTTATTTGTCAAGCCTTGAGCTATCCATCTCTGTGAATTTATTATTTAATGTGTTTCTCCCAGCTTTTAAAAATTACAATTTAAAAGAATCAAAGCAACATCTCCTGATGTAGCATCCCCATTGCTTGAGATAATATATACAACACAGGACCATTTTCTGGTCGAAAGTAGTTCAAATAAATACAGCATCTTCCCTTTTAATTATCCAGACTCCGACAGCGACACGTTGAAAATAATGTGTTACTAAATATGTTTACTCAATAAATGTATTTAATAAAAAAAGTTTGCAGTAGCACCAAAAGAGTGACTCAAATGGTTCCACTTAAACAATCTATTTGATCCAAAAACAGTCACATTGTCCAATTCAAATAAAAAATAAAAAAGATCTATGTAGACCATTTTTTGTCGTCTATTCCATCACATTAATAATTTCACAACCCCTTAGATTAGACTCTTTGAAGAGGACAGACCCACAGGTTGGGAACCACTGCACGGTGCTACCTAAAAGTTAATTGAAGTAGTTACAACTAAATACATAGCACCACGATGAATCAGAATGTAAAAAAAAAGTCTAATAATTCACAAAATAATGAATATTTTGCCGCTGATGGGAAGTTACCTAATTTAACTTACGTAGAACATTGTATGGAGGATTTTTACAGGCAATAAAGTATTATTTTATTGTTGCATTCATACTTTTACATAGGTAGTATGTGACTAGATGACCACAGATTGTATCTTTGGTATGCTTAATATGGTATTTTGAATATAATTAGAAATAATGTGTCTTTTATTTTTGATGGGTACAAAGGTAGTGGGGGTCTCCCAACAGGACACTGGACATGTGATCACTGTCAGTTTGTTAGTGGTGTTCAGCTGTGATCAAGCGAATCCATTCTCTGCCCCCCATGACTGGTTTTCTATCCGGCTTCATGCTTTGTCGCCCAACATTTGGAGCTGTTCGATCCGAGCAATGAGACATCCATGACAGCTGCCGTGAGCAGGAAGTGTAAATAATGCACAATCTGAATCACAGACAAGTTTCTCTCCAGTCAATACTGGGCCAATCCATTTCCAGGGCCTTGATATTGCTTCTGCTTGAAAAACAGACTTTTTTCAGCTTAGTCCTCAGCCAATTGGACAGGAGTGCTTATTAATGCCATTTGCTTAGAAGATCTTTAACACCGAGTCATTGGTGGGTATCTTTAGAAGATAAAGATATGGATTCAACCGTTTCAAATTTCGACACCAATATCATTGCTCACCTCATCTGACATTCAACATATCTGCGTAGTGTCAATTTGCTGGGCTATTTGACATATTGATCGAAGCCAGAAACATCCCTCCTCTCACTCAAGCAACACAAATCTGCCTCTCCCCGAAAACACAAAACAAAGGTTGTTCTATTTTGTTCTGCCCAATGTAGCTCTTGACAATCGTGTCTCTCCGGAGCACTACATATTGCATGAGTGAGCACAGACAGGCATCTAAACATTGTACTGTCAAGTACATTGCAACAATATTGAAAATTGGTCATTAAAAAGAGAGAGAGAGAGAACATTTTCACAGTTTCTTCAAATTCTCTGCTCCCACAAATACCCCTGAAAGCAATATAAAAGAAAAGCAAGCCTCCTCTATTTGATGTAATCAAGCAATTGCTACCAGGAATAATCAGGACATAAAAACTGTGGATTCTGTGATGACATCCAGAATCATTTTCATGAGGATATGGGCATTTTGGTTGCACTGCAATCACTGGCTGAGACACAAACCATTTGAGTTTAAAACCCTAAGTGAACCTTATACGCCCTGGCAGTCGAGCAGTCTTTATATTCTCAGTATATTCATATAATGTCTCCAAAATATGTATTTCCTTTTATTTTTTGCAACACAGGTTTTATTTGGTTATCCTTACAGAGTGCAGACATATTTTTATTGTCGGCTGTTGGCTACATCTATCAGCCACTTTACGGCTATTATATGTCCAAGTGTCCTTGAGCGAGACACTGAACCCTAAGTTGCTCCCGAAGGACAGGCCAGCCTCGCTTTGCAGCTCCAGTGTGTGTGTGTGTGTGTGTGTGTGTGTGTGTGTGTGTGTGTGTGTGTGTGTGTGTGTGTGTGTGTGTGTGTGTCAATGGGTGTACAAGAGGCAAATTGGAAAGCGTTTTCTCCGTTAAGGTAGAAAAGCACTATATAAGTGCAGTCCATTTACTGTCCACCCTTTACAGTTAAGTGTAGAGTTTTTATTTCCACTTCTTTTTAAAAGAAGAACTAAAAACAACCCTGGCTATAAGCCCCGCTTTAATTAGTAACTGCAGAGCAGAGAAGAGGTTTTCTTACCTTTGACAATCAATACAGCCACGGCTGACAGGCTCTCCACGTCCGTGTCCACCACACAGATATATTTTCCGGCATGGTAAAGCTGAATGTTCCTGATCATCAGATCCCCTGCTGTTCTCTACATGGGGGGAGAGAAAGCTTTATGTAGCATGAAAGATAACAGACCCTGTGACAGCTTATTAAAGAATGCAGCGAGGCATATATAAGGTGCAGTAAATAGCTGAGCGTTTGCACATCTTTCAGTTATTTAACTTTGCAGAAAAGCCTGTTTTTAAAGATATTTAACACCGAAGATATTTTTAGACATACTACGCGTCTCGACACTTCTTCAAGTCGCAGACATAAAGGCGAGCATTATGAAAATATCCTGAATATGAAAGAACCTTTTAGTCGCACATTTCAGTCCAAGATGAATCCCGATAAAAAGCATCTTGGCCAAAAATCACAGAAGTTGTATGCTGCAAATGGAACTTCTGTGTCTGAAAAGGCTTTTGCTATTTCTTCTCGCTTGTTGCAGAGGTCATCATCATCGCCTTCAAGACCTGCTGCAAGAAACTACACAACTAAGCTAATACGTTTGAATTCAGCCAGTTTTGGATCGATTGGAGAGGAAAAAAAGGCCCTCTAGATTCTCATCTGAGAGGACACCCCTAAGCAGCAAACGGTAAATTAGTGGTGAAATCGTTCTCTTGGTATTGACAGGCAAATGTGGCAGTAGAGCCAACGTGGTTTAATTATGGAAATTAAATTCCTTGAAGCAGCAAAGTTAAGTTGATAATCTCTTTGGACTGGGGACATTCTAGCATTTCTGGGGGAGTCTCTTTACAGATAAGAACATTGTCAGTCAAACACACACAAGGAAGAATGGTTAATCTCTAAAGGTCTGAGGGTGTTATGAAAATGTTTTGTCATTTGGGGCTCAGCCAAGACACCTCTTATAATATGTATTCCCTTTCTGTTATGGAGCAGCAAGCTATGTCAAAAAAGGATTTGAAAAGAATTGAATAGCAACCAAACTATTGAAAATAGATTACTTCAGAAGGGTAAGCTCATGTAAGGGAAGTGTACTTAAAAAGAAGAGGACAACCTGTCACAGTGGCTGAGCAACTAAGGCATAACTATATGATGTTTCATGTGTATTCTGACATAGCATGGTTCTATTCACAAACGTACTATTGGAAGCTGAGAGGGGCTGAATGGTTTAATAGAGCTTCCTTTTTAAACATCTTCACATTCCCACAGCCTGTAATGCCTCCAAGGAGACTCTTTAAAATTGCAAAAAAGGATGGTATCACACCCATTGCAGCAAAACTAACCACAGCAAATCTCTCCAAGAAATACCAGGGTGTCAAACCACATGCTGTCTCTTTTAACTAATGGCAGGGATGAAGTGAAGCAAGATGGTGAGAGGTGCCAACTGCCCATTCGCACGTTTTGAAGAAGTATGACTGCGGGGTCACTCACCCCACCCACTAGCTCAAAGTGACCGTCTCCCTTGGCGATCAGCTGTCCGTTGAAGGCCCAGGAGAAAGAAACGTCAAGGACGGGGTCACTGGAGACTTGACAGGGTAACACGATACTCTCGCCCACTATGATCTCCATGTCCACGGGCCCCTGGGTGATTCTGGTTGGATCTGCCCGAAAAAAATGAAAAATTGAGAGAGAGTCATTTCTCACAGGGTGGCTGCCAATCTAACACAGATCATAAGATATTCATTGCGACATGAAACGAGATGAGCAGTGTATTGTTGATTTTCTGCAGTAGAAGTTCAACCAGATATGGCAAAAGTACAACCATCCTTTACTCAAGTAGAAGTACAGATACTCGTGTTTAAAAATACTCTGGTAAAAGTAGAAGTACTGACTAAACTTCTTTACTCAAGTAAAAGTAAAGAAGTATGGGCTTCGAAATGTAATTAAGTACCCATAACTACCATCTGTTTTATAAAGTAACTGACCTCACTTTATATTAATAGAACAATAATGTCATTGTTAGCTAATGAATGTTTCGATGCTGAACAATGGCAAAATGACAAAGTTTTCATTAATAATGATCACGCCACCAAACACAGATTAAATCTAAAGTAATGTGCCTGTTTTGAAAATAAAAGAAGTTTAAAGTTCAGGTATTTTTGTTAAAAATGTAAGAAGTAAAGTAAAAGTCGTCAGAAAAATAAGCAGTGGAGTAAAGTACTGATACCAGAAAAATGTACTTAAGTACAGCAACAAAGTATTTGTACTCCACTACTTCCCACCTCTGGTTTCAACAGTGAGGCTACATGCGCTATAATACACTTAGTCACAGGCAGGGAATTATCTATATAAAGCAAGGTCTCATCAAAGTCTTAAGTGGAATAATGTGATAATACCAGCCTGCCACTACTAAAATGGCCTAATACTCCAAGCTGACACCGCTTGAATAATCTCCTGAAATCCTGATAGCAATTACAATACAGTGCGGATCAGATAAAATTTCATGTAATGGGCTGCTCTGTGCATCCAGAACATAAATGAAGGGGCGTTGCTTCAAAGTCTACAAAAGCAATGATTGGACCAAGTCTGTCGTGCTTCAAAATCAAGATAATGAATCTGCTAGAATCAAATAAAGAAGGTGCAGCACAAAGCAAGAGGATTTTCACTCTTACATCTTACCTTATAGAGTAGAATCTCGAGGGGTAAGGAAATTAGATGTAAAAATGTCCCCTTAGTTCTTAAGCTAGTAATAATCAATGTCTGGGTCGTGGCTCTGTGCCGCTGACTGCATTATGGCCTTGAAAAATACCCCCCCAACTGGCAGTTACAGTGGCAGACAATAGCGTTCAGCACATTAATAAAACCAATAAGAGAACACTTTACTAACACTCCACTGGAAGCACACGCTCGACAACAACAGCATCTGTAACACCTCCTCACTAACGCTTTCATTGCCTCCACTCAGGGCACTTTCATTTGTTGCAGTAAATTGGCTGTTTCAACTGCTTTGAAGAAAACAATGATAGAGTATTTTTTCAAACACCTTCCAAGTGCGTTATTGCAGCCGCACTTAACAACTCAATGGAATTAAACTGAAAGACAAAAAGGTTTTTTTTTAAGTTGAAGTCGAGTTTGAGTAACCATTACACCCCTTCAAATCAATAAATAAACAAAAATGACATTTAAAATAATATAACAAAATGATTTCAGGATTTAATTTAATTTTGTAAAGTCCTTGAAGGATAGACAGCTCCTAAAGTTTCTGACTCGCTCCTCAGAGGAAAACCTGAAGTTTCTTTATGTTTCCACCCACCAGTTATCGACTCTTTGCGCCACAGTAACTCTCCCTTGCGTTAATCCATACTGAGATAAATTCTGCTAACTAAGTGGGATGCATAAACATTCTGCTATGTCACAGTGGAGCTTACCGGTAACGAGGAGCCGTCCTGTTGTACTTGACATGCCAAATCTATTCCTTGCGAAGCACGTATAGCTGCCTGCATCAGACTTGCTCACGTTGGCAAGCCTCAATGTTCCATCTGGGGAGAGTGTGATCCTAAAGCAAACAGAGACACCCGTTTGCAATCCAACTTCAGAGAACAAAAGATAATATTGTCATTAGATAAACTCTAATTCTGGATTTGTCTCAGTGTTCTTCATTATCATAGGCAACGAGAAGCAGTGTAAGTGAAGGGGGATATTGATCGTTTGGACTTAACAAGGTAGAAAACATACGATGGGAAATACTGAATTGCCTTTAATTGTACATTCCTATCACAGCCATCGGTCCTCTGGCTTAATTAAAGCAGGTTCAGTTCAGTCATTACCTGTCGTTGGTGTGGATAGGGAGGTTTCCTTTCTTCCATAAGATGCTGGCGATGGGATAGGCCTGGGGTTTACACTCTAAAGTCACTGTGGTTCCTGCCTTGGCTTTGAGCAAAGCTCTGAGGACGTTTCCTGTGAAGTCTGGCGGAGAGGCTGATGGGAAACAGTAAACTGACTTTAGTACAAGCCTGCAGAAAATCTCACAGGGCATTTGAAGCACGCCTCTGTTTGATCTGGGAAAATCATCAAATTGGAAAGTAATGGAGACAGACATTTGAAACATTTGTGATGGGAGAAAATAAATATATAATCCAATCACTCCTGGTGATTTTTGTTCCATTTTCTATAAAGAACATGGATTTACAGGGACCAACAATGTTGCATCTTTAATTGGTTTTACTCATAAAGATCATTTTTGTCGTTCATTTTGAATCAACTACCCCATCCTCACCTTAACTTCAAAGTAAATCAGGATATCATGAAGGGGAAAATATTTTTTAAATGTGTTTGGCCCCATCAAACCCTCCTCGCTGACCCCATTATCCACTAATCCAGACAACCTTTAAGAATGACAGTAAGATGACCTTTAAGATTCTTCGGCAACAATGATTGGAGGATTTAAAGGAGAGATAAATGCCACCGTACCTAAAACCATTAGTTCAGCAGAGAAATATATGACACCATGTTTATTCTCAGCCACACACTGGTACATGCCGGCATCAGAGAGTGTCAGCGCGGACACTGACAGGACTCCGTCCTCCACATGGATTCTGTCCTGTGAAGAAAAGGATGAAAGAAAGCAATTATTGCTTAAGACTTGAAGGTAGGTTTTTGCTTTGCTCAGCGCGCTCTGGCAAAGCTCAATAAGAATTGGATTGGGTTAGAGGCAATGTCAATGGGCGAAGATCAAATCAGGATTATGTTGCCGTGAATGCATCAGAGTCAGTGCACAAACAACATATTTTTTTTCAAATATTCTCACTATCATGTTAACCAGTATTCAGCTTGTAATAATATCCTGTAGTGAAAAATTTGTTTGCAAAATGTGTGTATGTGTGGCTAAATTCAGCATCCTGTTATAAATATATGTCTTTATTTTATTTCTGATGAATGATTAAGCCAGGATATATCTTATTGAGGTGAAACAGGTAAAGGTTTTTCATTAAAACCCTTACTGTATGTAACTCAATCCATGCAACTACACACATTATGGTCTAATCGTATATTGTTTCTGTTTAGCGTGTGAAGATTAAGCTCTCTCTTTGAATTAAAGATTATACATTTACACAAAAGTATGCTTACATTGTGTCTGAAACTGATATCATGAAAAGTAAACAATACTGCCTTTTAGTTAAACAATCACGTTTTTGATCTTGCAACAGTACATATATTGTTAAAATCAAATCATAGAATGACATTTAAAAAAAGCTTTTTGCTGTTGTTATAGAAGCAGGTGCTCGCATTGAGCATTACCAAATGCTGCTGAGAAGATAAAGCAACAGCAGCATATTGAAGTCAAGTCAAGTTGAAAGCTATGTATGTCCCTGGTGGTCCTGGGTAAGGTGTGCAGCCGTATAGCATATTTCACAGTAGATTAAACCCATTGTCCCTAAATCTGGAGGAGCTAAAACATGCACCATGAATAATGAAAACAACCACGACTCCATTCAGATGAAATGGAGCAATCTCGGAGGGACTACACTGATCCACTCTCTAAGACTGTGTAATCTGCCAAGGTAGAGCGGAATAAGAGACAGTTACATCCATGTCTCATCACTGGCACACCTCAGCAAGACGTTTACACTCGCCTCTCATCGCACTCTGCTTGACGCCAGGCTCTCTAAAATAAAAGGATGCGCTGAAGATGAGGATTAAGTCTTTAAAAATAAAACATTGGTAGGTGGCAGAAGACGGGCAGTAATTTACCTCAGAGAGAAGCTGTTGGCCGTTCTTCAGCCACGTGTAGGCGGGCTTGGGCTTGCCATTGGCTCGGCAGTCCCAGTAAAGTCTCTCCTCTATGGCCAGGGCCGTGTCCTTCGTGGCCTGGATCCACTGAGGCTTGGCTTAGGGAACACAAATATGAACCAGTGAAATTACTTAAGGAGCATAATATCTCTGGGGTTTCAGCAGGTTTGAAGATAAATTGAAGACTTTTTAAGACCTTCTTAAGTTACATATTTAAATTATTGAGACATTTTTATTTTGCAGTTATACTGGTAGAAGAAGGAACATTTGCATTAAAAAAAACTTTAGGAATCGGCATTTATTGATCTGATCCATGTCTGCTTGAGTTTGCACTTCCCCATCGCGCAAAATAAATCATAATTGAATGTAACTCTAAAGCGAGCCAAATCTAAATCCTAAAATCTTAAGAAGCTGGTATGATATCAAAAACCAAAAGTAAATAAACCTCTTTAATATTTGAAATGGTAGAGCATTTATTTTAGGACCAATACAATTGTTCTTAAGCAAACCTGTTTAGGCCTACATTTTGAAAATTGAATTTGAGAAAATAGTTCAAAGGAAAGCATGAATAGAGTGACAGCTCCAATAAGTTAGAAAATAGACTTGTCTTTACAGGGGAGAGAGGAGTGAATCTAGGGTTTCACTCCGCTTCATCACTTAAATGTGTCAGCTGCCTGCGGCAAGTCAAGATTAGCATGAAACGCCACGCCACAAAGCAGGAAGCTGTCATGAACAACTACCTTAATTCTGTGTTTAATAAACATCGCCCTGGGTCTGTTCCCACATCCAGCACACAACTTTCTAGCTTCTTTTCTCTTACACATTTACAACTTTACAGAATGTGTAGCAGGTAGAGTGTTGTGCTCATAACAATCGGCACAGCTGACTTTACATGCATTTGCACTCAAAAGTGTCATTCTTCCTCTTTAAAAAAGGAACAGCAGTTGAGGTAAGTCAAGATGCCAAAAATTTAACTGCAGTAAAATTAACACTAACCGCGTGGAAAGAAAGAAAATTACTTGTTAAAGCTGTAAATAACAATAGGCTGTCAACATATCGATCGTATTACCAAATAACAACTCTTTTGACACTGACAGCAGCAGTATTTATTACATTGAGAATATGACAGATGGAACATAGCGAAGAACTCACACATTATAACTTAATCGGTACAATGTTTTTTGTTGTCATAGCAAGTAAAAGAAAATATGTCTTACCATAGAAGGCCAGCCGACCGGTGGCTATGTTCTTGCCCATCTTGTTCTCAGCTACACACTCGTATCCTCCCGTATCATCCTGCTGGAAGCTGGGTATCTCCAGCACAGCATTAGAGTACTTCATTTTGACTTTGCTTGGGAAGGGAACGCCGTTAGCTCTCTTCCAGGTGATTTCTGGGACAGGGCTGAAAGACGCAGAGGAATTAAACCTCAGCGGAGATCCCGATTCAAGTCCGTTTGAACTTTTAAGATTGCAGCTCAGGTTGCAGGTCTCTGTAATCCTGCGATAAAGTGTTTGATGAAGCTTTAAAGCCACTGTATTTTTTTTTGCCGTAGAATGGTTTAGAGTTACCCTGATCTGACAACAAATAATGCAGTCTCACATGGCTTGCAGACCAATCATGGCTTGATGCCACACTCTAAAAAATATAATTGCCAAAGCAACTTTACTTTACAGAAATCCAGATGTCTGGAATGAAAGACAGCGGAAGATTGAAAACATGCTTGAAGCAATCCAGCTTACTTCCCAAGGGCGAAACATTCCAGCGTAATTGTTGATCCTTTTGCTGCGGGTACATTGTCTGGGAAATTAACTTCTATTTTCGGCTCGTATTCGCCCATCACTCCTATGAAGAGCAAGCACAAGAACTTGCTCAGTCTTCCATTATTCATGACTTACAAGCAATATTGTTTGCATTATGGACCAAACAATCGCACTGTAAAACTAACAGAGGAGAAATAAAAGACACATGAGCAAACATTCTAGTAGTACATCACTTAAATGTCGCCAGAGCGCCTTGAAACACCAGCAAGGAATAATTTAAATATCTTCTTGGTGGAATAGATAGAGTAGAATTTGAAATCTTGTCTTTTGTGCTAGTCTGGCTGTTAGTCTATTGTTTCAAAGCTTGAGTGGGCAGCTCCCAACCCCTTGTGTTTTATTGTTTGTAACAGTATTTAAGACAGTCAAGGCTAGGATCATAAAACGATGCGATGAGATTTAAATGTATGCAGCCACATGTACAGTACACTGAGTGGAAACTAACTGGTTGAGCCACCAGAACACTCAATGTAATGTTCCAGTGACGTATGGCTTATGTTTTATTCATCGGAAGGCAATCTTTATTCACTCTTTCTATGAAGCCGTGACAGAGAATAGAACAACAGACCAAAGAGAACCGCGCTGGAGAGTTCATGTGAAAGCACAGAGAAAAGCTTTTAAAGGCAATGCGAAATTATAAGAGAGCTAAGTCAGCAACGAGGAGATTTGGGTGCTTTGTTTGCTGGCCTACATGGAGGAGCAACTATTTACTTACAAGCATTAGCGCTCGGTGACTCAACGACAGCGAGGCACGACACGACAAAGAGCACTCATGCAAGTGCGATGATTAAAGCTACCTTCAAAGGAAAGGTCCCTAATACATGGCTGTGAGGCACACTTGTCACATCGCGGCCTTGAGCTGGGCTTCTTACCATCTGTCCTGAGGATCAGAGATGTAGGTGAGCTCTGAATCTTGCCCTTTGTGATGCTGTTCATCACCACACAAGTGTAGTTGCCCACGTCTGAGGGGTCAACCTTGGCGATGTAAAGATTTCCCGTCTGCTGGGAGACGAAACGCCGATTGTCTTGTTGAACAAAGTAAGGGTACTCATTGAAGACCCATGCATACGTAAGGTCTGGAAGAAAAAGAGATTTTTAAATGTGATGGTAAAAAAGGTGAATTAATGCTGGCAATGGTATACTTTATTCTACAAGCCACTTCAACTTTAAACAACTGCACAGTTTGAAGCCAGGATGAAGGTTTACCTCCTGAGGAAGTGGACGTTCCACAAAGTAACACCACTCCTTGTCCCTCACGGACTGACACTGCGCTTCTGGTGTGGACTTTGAAATGATCTAAGTCTGAGGGAAACAAAAATGAAAAGGAAGATCACCGCAGGAGCTCACATGTATCGGAGTGCTTACAGCAATACTCTCACACAAGCACATAAAGATATTGTCTGGAGAATTCCACTTCAGTGAATGAAACAGGTTCAGACTGAGAAGAGGCTTTTAGGTATAAGCACAAGTGCAGGGAGATATAACATATTGCTATCCTTTTTTTCGTACACCAATTGACAATAATGTCAAAGCGCTTGTGTTTAAGTGTCTTGTTATAGTAGTTCAGGGGGAAAAACGACAACATACAATATATACAGTAGCAACCACAAGGACACAAAACCAACAGTTTGGTCATATTTCACATATTGCAGTAAACATAATACCATTAACCTTCAGGTCTTAATAAGAAATAAGAACAATAACTACCGTAGGTTAAACAACCAACTATTCAGTCTTGCCCCTGGTAATGGCTTAGAAATAAACTGAAAACCACAAAAAACAGTATTATAACACATGTTATCCATTGGAAATAGTGAAATGATGAGCATCACAAATGAGTCAAGTTTTTCCACTAACCCCTGGTAGTATTAGGCAATGAAGATATCTTCTGGTCACTCTATATAAGCCACAAACCTCTCTTCAATCAGTTTCAAAGTTTTCATTTGGGCTATTTACAGATTTCATAACAAAAAAATCCTATCAGCAAGGTGTTATATAGTGTAACAAAGACATTATTTCTGCACAATGGGTTGTTGAGTTTGTTATGTCATTATGTCTCAGCAGTGCATGTCTAAAAGCTTGAAATACAACCAAAGATATCGGCAAGGCCAGACACAGAAGGTGTGAAAAGATACTTTCTTGTTATCTGCAACAATTGAAGTACAATGAATAGTACATTAACAGTAAGTACTTATTTCTTTACTCATTTCAGATGTTTGCTGCTTTCACCACCACGTGTATGTAATGTGAGGGATATCACAGTTTGTCTTATTTGTATGGCAATGCAATTGTACTAAAAATGTTTGTACTGTTAGTTTTATTAATTTCCATTACTCAAACCCGACATATTATGTTGGAGTCAACATTAACACAGCATTGAGTCCTTATTGAGGTATTTGTCATACCCAACACAATTTGGTTGACTTATTTTCCCCCCAGAGTACATGACATAAAACACCAATGACATTTCTGATAAAGCTAAGCAAGGTGAAATGAAGTATTCATTCTTAGTTAGCAAGAACGAACATAAGTAAAGAATAGACGTCACGCTAAAACTGCCCCCATGCCACTTCAGCATTTAACATTGCCTCAGAGTTGTAGCACTCATAAATATTACAAGCGTCGCCCACCTAGTTTGGTGTGCGTCGGCATTATTTTTTCTAAGTGCGGTTACACCACCATCCCATTTCTTAATAAAAAGTGACGTGAACTTACAGGCAAACTGCAGACTGGCTCTCCTGCTGAGAATTGCTCCTACAGTGTTGAACGCCATGCACTGGTACATTCCTACATCCTGGTAGCGGTCCAGACTGCTTATAATGAGGTTGCCCCCAGACAGACGCCGCCGGCGATCCAGGCCCAGATTTATGAGAGTCCCATTCAATGACCATCTGTGAGGGCAAAGACACCATCAGTCCCTGGCAAAAAAGCCTCGTCCATTTCTTTTCTACCAACCAAGGTGGTCTGACAGGAGGTGAGTGGGGAACACAACTCACTGTAGTAACTCACTTGAAGTAAGAATAATACACTGAACATTTGTGCTGGTGTGGAGGAAGTCACAGGCTTGCAGGTTGAAGCATGAACAGCATGGACTTGTGTGATTTTTAGCCATTTATTATTATCCTGCTGGAATTTAACTTTCCTAACAAAGTTTCCTAAGTCATAAAGTAACTCCGAAAAGACTAAATATACTGAGAAGCATTTTGAATTCCCTCTGTTGTTTTTCTTGTTTTCTTCACAGTCCTAAATTATTGTCAATTTAGATTTGGATTAACTGAATAGTTTTCACTATCCTATTCTGCACATGTTCGATGATTGTTGCATATGGTTTTGTCCCTGTAATCGAATAATTCTCTTATCCATTATTCTACAACATGCTCCAGTGTTTTTGGTTTATATTACACTTAAATTGCACATTCATTATTTATATTGTATTTTCTGTTCCTATTCTATTTTTCTTTATTTTGCTCTACCACTATTTGCTGCTGCAGCGATCTCATTTCCCCCCGCAGGGATCATTAAAGTTTAATCTTAGACTATCATACACAAAGCTGTCTTCTGCTATTTAAGGGAAGCAGAAGATAAAGGTTTTAGAAGCCATCATAGATATTATCATCAGTCTTACCCATAATAACCTCATCTCTGTCACATTATATTTACATAATGTGACATTATTCCACCTTTGACTT
Organism: Notothenia coriiceps; assembly: GCF_000735185.1. NCBI lineage: Eukaryota > Metazoa > Chordata > Actinopteri > Perciformes > Nototheniidae > Notothenia > Notothenia coriiceps. The sequence continues at coordinate 623,384 of NW_011355563.1, forward strand.
CTCATTAGGACAACACATTAGCACTTGGCAGGGGCTGATGTAACAAAGGATGCCTTTTAAACTCTTTTTCACCTTCCATTACATCTATTGCGCCTGCTAAGTGTTGAAGTTTGAAAAGATAATACCTTGCGCAGCAGGATCAGATTGTGCTATTAAATAAATGAATCACCTAAAATATGTAATAATGAAATTAGTTTAATGGATGTAAAGAAGCCCCAATATTCAGTTAGAAAATACATTCTCTTCTTCTTGTCACCACAACACTTCTCTTTTTAAATGCTAGTGAAACACGGAGCTGTGATGGGTTGAAGGACAGAGCCCTTTTCAAGAATTTACCATCATATTTCTCAAAGCATATAAAAGAACAATTTCTCTCCTTCAGCCCCAATCCTTTATTCTACTTCTCGTAAGTGATGAAAGAAAAAATGAAAGACAGGGAGGCCATAATGGCAAACTTTCCAAAAGCTTTCAAGTATAACCTCCAAAATAATTTCTTACAGAATACCCAAACCATTGAACGCCGACGAGTGCTTGCCGCCTTCCTCTAGACACTTAGACTTATTTTATTTCTGTATGTATAGTGGTTGACTTTACTTCTTAGAGCTGAACAGTGTGAACTTCTGTACAATGAACACCTAACGGTTCACTCTGTTATTAAAACATGCATGTGTGTGTTCAGGGTCTGTGACCACACAGCTGCATTTAGCTCCATCACCTCTTTTTGACCTAAAGTGCCTCAGTGGTGGCCTGAACATTGGGCAGGTGATTGAATATCAACCCCAAAACTGAGTTACTCAGCTTGAGACTCATTTTGTGAACACATGTTGTCTGACCATCTGACCACAGAGAAACTGGATATCCTGGATCAAACTGCAGCTCAGAGCCACAGGCGTTATACCTCAGGTCAAGTAAAGGTAAAGCAAGTCACCCTCTGCATCACTTTTATGACTGGCTGGGGAGAATATGCTTTTTCAAACTAGTTGTGGCTTTCTCCCATGAGCAATAATGCCACTTCAGTGTACTCACCTCTTTTTGAGTGACAGGTCTGGCAGAGGAAAGGGGAAGGGAGAACAGAGAGGAGAGGGGAGGGAGCCTATTTACACTTCAAGAGAAGAGCCACAGAGGTGCGGAGGGCTTGCAGAGCCGGGCACAGCCAGCTTGACAAGGCACCGCATTACAACATGCTCATCTCACCTTTAATCAGTACATGGAAATACCTGGTCTTAGGCGAAGAATGTGAAAAGCCTGAAATAATGAGCATACGCACTCCACACTGCTATCATTCATCTCGCCTGTGCCGGCTGTGCCGCAGTAATTCTATTGTTCAACGCCAAAGACACTTGTAATCAATGTCTGTTGGTGCCACATGGTGTCTAGCAACGTGCATCGGCCTCACAGCGTTTTAAAAGAGGAGCTTTAAGATGCATTAAGATGCTACACGTGTGTCGCTAAGATAATATCTGGCGAGACAAGAGGAAGATTGGCAGCGTGTTAGTCAATATGAATGAGTGAAGCCATAATGACGCCCCTGCTTTGAGTGTCTGTAAGCGTTTCAGTTTAATTTAGAGAAAATGAAAAGGGGAGCAAGGACGTGCTTATGCCATGTGAAGAATGTTCTTTTAAATCCTTATCTTCATTACTGTGAATGAATTGAGCAGCAAGGCTGACAGTAGTATAAATAATATATATGTACTGTATGTGTAACTTTACGGTTTCAAGCTGATTTAATGTCCCCACGAAGACAAAGGTTATGTTTACTTTATATTAAACAAGGTCCTCTTATGACATTGACAGCTGCTATGAAAACGCTTTCAGGGACGAAGTTCAAGAGAAGAATAGCTGCTGATTCTGCACTTGACTTCCTTTAGGTTCATACAAGGAAAGCAATAACTGATGATGGTCATTTCTGATAATACTATAACGTTCTTCTGCTGCTATTTATATTTCTATAACAAATTTGCGATTGTTGATTTTCACAATGCGTAATAGTTTAAGTAAAGATAAATTGAACACCTCATATGACGTGCTGCATCTTTATCTCACACATGCCCTCATTTGAACGATTTCTCACCTGTACTGAGGAGATGGCGTTCCCTTAGCATCACAGGTCAGAGTAGCTTCTTCTTCTATGGAGTCGACAGGAATGAACAAGTCACCTGGCTCCATCCTCCATCTTGGACCATGGTACGATCCAGTGTCCAAACAATCTGTCAGAAAAACAATGACAGCCTGAGCAAAACCGAAGAAAAGTGCCCATTTTGATAGGAAAGTTTGGCCTGCACATTTCCTCCATTCTTCTGGAAGAAATAGGACACTCAGTTATAATAGAAGGATGGACATTAGTAAACATGGGGAGAGACTCAATACTTTTCATTTCATCTTGCAACAAAAATGCAGATTCTTCGTAAAGAAAAGGCTGAATAACTTTAACAGGATGACATTCCTGTGACTTTAAAAGGAGAGATGTTTTTTGTGAATTTTCCATTTGATAAAATATAATAATGCTTTAGTATATCGTTGTATATTATAAGTTAAAATAAGACTTAAAGGTCCCATGTCATGGCCATTTCCACTGATCATAATTCCATTGTTGAGGTATACTAAAATAGATTTAAAGAGCAACTTGCAGTTTTTTGTTTTTTTTTACTACATTTATGCTCAACCTTGCCTGAAAATTACAATTAAAAATGTTAATGCAGGATTTGATATGTTTTACAAGACATAAGGGCAGGAATTCAGAGGAAAAGGAGCCGTTTTGAGCTCTGCTACTAAAAACTGCTTTTTTTTAACGTCATACGTCAAACGAGTCATATTACGTCACATGGGGGAGCAACTTTCTCGGACTCGTTCTCTGCCCAATCCGCGGTAGTAGTTTGTAGTTGGTTTGAGCGGTTGTGATTTAGTGAGCTGGTATTTTTTCGGTAATTTTACATTGCATTTCACCATTTGTAATCATGGTGAGCTGCCTGTCAGGACATCGAGTCTACAGTTTCCCTCACGGGAAAAGGACCGGAGCTAGCTTTCGTTCCTGGTTGCGTTGTGCATCCACCTCCCTGCAGCACCTACTCCGTCTCCACAGCTTTATCAGGAAACCGTATTACATCTCTCTCCCCCCCTTTGCTGCTCTCTCTCTCTCTCTCCCCTCCGGTACACAGCACCGTAAGACGTAGTGTGGAGTTGCATAGGAACCTGTGGTGGGCTGTATGCTCACAGCCGTCTCCTTTAATGTTTGTTTCCACCTAGTCTGTGTATGTTTGTGTGGCGGTGGTGGCTGGTGCTCCGGCTCAACCTCCACTCACCTGCTGCAATCAGCTGTGCACCCTCCCGACTAACACACGCTGCTTTCCATCAAAAGCCATTACAACGGCATGTCACGGAGGGCTCCCAAAACCTTTCTCCGCCCAGATCTCACAGTGTCAGTCGTATCTCGCGATCTCCCCGTCCGGTACACAGCACCGTTAAGAGTTATAGTGTGGAGTTGCATTAGGTAACGCGGAGATACGGACTGATTACTTGCCCATTAGTTTCTGTTATGGATCAGTTCAACAGTCCTGCCAGTACGTCTATATTATCAATACTTACTTTAGTTATAGCCTATATATGATGCTACTTTACAATGTTGTATTGACTGACGTTAGCAATTAACTGGTAGCTAACGCCGGTCACTCACCCAAGGACAGCTGCTCTGTTCTCCACTGGTTCTCCACACACACAAGCTCCATTTCTTCCGATTGCGTTATTTTTCTAATCCTTGGCTGCTCCTGTTCTTGGACGCATAGCAGGCTCATTTAATTATAATCATATGCATTCGATATATATTCAACCTCTTCTGGTGTCAAAACCAGCATTTCTTGTGATCCATGTTTATTACATACGTTAGACCGGCCGCTGTCCCCATGTTAGTCAACAGCTGAGTCGGTTCTGGCTAGAAAAGTCCGTCTAGTGTAAAAACTCTCGCGAGAGTTTGCAGTCACTTGGACTGAATGTTTACGTTTGTCAGGCAGCCTTTCAGTTACGATCGTTAAGCATCAGTGGCCACAGCAATGATGGTGAGAAGCTAACATATCTATTAATTATGTCAATTACAGGGAGTGTGAATTGTTGAAATAGGTGTTAGCGGTCTTGCTGTTCAAAGAATGGACAACACATGTAATCACGCAACCACTATGGTTCTAATTTTTATTCACAGGCAAGTCAACGTCTGTCACACGTAAAAGTCCCAGATAGACTCCTGGTGCAATTACAATGTTCCCTTTCGTGTTTTATGTGTATCTGCTGCATTAATGTGTATGTTGCATCATGGTTACTGCTTGTGATGTAGTTCCAGCAGCTGGAAAACGAGAGTTACAACGGGAAACGTGACGTCATATTTTACACAAGACGGTTCTTTCAGCCATAACCCGGGAGGTCACGTAGCGGAGGCTTTTTTATGGGAAGGTGAAAAATGTGCATACCTAAAACGGACGCCAGATGTCGACTGTAGTGTAATATTTCGTGTATATTATTTTGAAAGAATCTATGTATTCATCTTTTCCTACACATTTATCCACATGAGTGTCCCCTAACCTGCAAGTTGTCTTTAAATTGTGCAATTTCCAAAATCCACTTGGTTTCCCATACAGTTTTCGTCTGCTATAGCTATGTAGTATTCATCTGGCTCTGTCCCTAATCGCTTTGTTGGAACTCCTGCCCCCCCCCCTTCCCCACACCGACTCACAGCCTCGCCGCGTCCCGCCGTCTCAGTAAAGGTGTGTGTGTGTGTGTGTGTGTGTGTGTGTGTGTGTGTGTGTGTGTGTGTGTGTGTGTGTGTGTGTGTGTGGTGTGTTGTGTGTCGTGTGTGTGTGTGTGTGTGTGTGTGTGTGTGTGTGTGTGTGTGTGTGTGTGGAGCTCCATGGATTGGTTTGGGTATGGGCACGTCACTATACCCAGGAGGAAAAAGAGAAATCTCCAACGAGGCGTTCTGTGGCAGCATAGACAGGTACTTTCTGTGTTAGAGTTTTACTCACTACAGGGTGAACTTTGAGGGTTTGTGACTCTGCAGACCGTTTACATGCAGAAAAACCTTCATAACACACAAGGGGACGGGTAATAACCGGAAAAGCATGACATGGGACCTTTAAGAGGGGCAATCTTTGATTTGTTATGTGTTCACATTACAGTAACTGAGTGATGAATATCATTTGGAAAAAACATATCTTTAGGTAACAGTCATGATAGTCTTTGCTCTGTGTTTTGTGTGAATAATCATTAAAAGAAAAATAAACAGTGCCTTCTTCATCAGGTTGCTATCACAGAGTAGTGAGGAGGAGGAGGATTGAGAGTATTGTGTCTGTGTTGTGAATGGAAGTCAATACTGAGGAGTGCCCCTTTAAACGTGGGCCATCCTATCATCTCTGACACAGGCATTATTTTCGGCTCTTCAGCTATCATCTAGCAACTGTAAATGTCCAAACAAGAAATAATCATTACTCATATAAAAAGGTGGTTTACCTGCCAGACAGTCGATGATTGATAACAGTAGAAGCTGTTTCCATGGCAACGTCATCTTTGGCAGCCAAGGGCAAATGAGACTTTCATCCAATAAGCTTTGAAATGGCACTCGTGTTCTCCGAGAGAGGGGAGCTTGACCTGTTGAAACAAGATTTTTGTTGTAAAACACCAAACTCTGGGAAACCCAATATTTTCATCCCACTTTCAACCGGATATCTTTCAATCATCCATCAGGAGAAGACAGGATAAGTGTACATTTCAGAAGTAGAAATATATAATGATGATACAATTGTATGTTGCATTTGGTGCAAGATAAGGCTGCACAATATTGTTGTTTATCATTATATTGCACTCTGGGAATTTGGATTAATTGAAAGATAAATTCAGAAGAAAACTCCACTTTAAAATGAAGCTAGCACTCTTTTTCTAATTGGTGCCTTTTGTGATCATTCCATGTTCAATTTGTGCAATAAAAGAATGTTTGGAAGCAATTTGTTCCATTCAACAACATTATTGAATATTGCATATTTTGCTAACAGCTACCTAGTGCAGGATGTGTCTCATTTTACTTCTGCCCGTTTCCACAATTCTGATCGGGGAAGATCCAGGCAGTGTCACTTTGTGCCCTGTGCTTCGGCCAACTTGCACCCAGAGATGTCTGAGGGTGATACCAGAGGCATATGGGAAGAAGCCGATGCCAATCTATTAGGGGGGCGACCGACGCCTAAGCTCATCCTTCACTTGGATAGATTCACTCTGGCTGCCGGAGGAGACTTGGACCTGGGAATTGGGTGCCATCCAATCAATTAGATTCACCCGCAGCAGCATGTGTCTCCCCACATGCTGGGGTGAATCAAGACAGCCTGATGAGGAAGCCATTCCACCCAGGTCCATAATCAAGGGCAAGTGTCTGTCTGCGTGTAGCATGTTCTGCCAATTGCGATGCACCCGCTTCTTGCAGGAGGAGACTGAGCGAGTAATGATGCAATTATGAAATGTCAAACATACATACAAAGGAGAACCGGCAATATCACAGCAGTAAAGTGAGCAGTTACACATTTTCACGTGTATAGGCAGATGGTTGTACAATAGCGTGTACCTACATATTAACAGCAATACGAAGGTCTGCACACACAAAATCACAAATTTCTTCGAAAGGTGTTCAAGATATATTAAGGCCAGAGACTGGTAATAACACCAATCTGCTAAATGTCACACAGCCCACATACACCTACACTCCAAACTCACTTTCTCGCCATGTTCAACACGCATAACACCCTGCCTCCACACGCAAACACACACATGCACTCGCTTTCCATTTAGGAAACATAAGCCGTGATGTGCGGCTCATTTGTGGCTTAATCCCGGGGCAAGCCTGGTTCAGAGAGCTACTTATATAGGCTCTAATTGTTTGTCAGCTGCCTGGATGTCAAATCAGGCACGTGGGGTCTCAGCCAGAATTTTTCTTCCCTACCTTTCATGTTTGCTCTGTCCTTTTTCTTCGCCTGAAAGTCTGCACAATTGGATTGGTACGCTTCCTCTCAAGACGAGTCCTGCATGCCATACCTCAGTGATAGGCCCACGGTGTGCAAAGTGCTGGCACCTCAGGACTGAATATTGGTGTGTGTGTGTGTGGAACTACTGTCGACTTAGCATCTTGGTTTGCATTTATAATGGAGTTTTGTCAAGGGTGGCACCCCGGAACAACTGATGCAACGTGTTCCTTTTTTCCTTATGCAGATCTAATAAATAATTTACAAATGCAAAATAGATACAGATTTTGTCAGTGATATGACAGAGCTGATAGCTCAGTGCTTCACATGTACACACTGTATAATACTTTTCACACGCACAGTATACACAGATCTGAACATGAGGCACACACACACTCACACACTCACTCACTCACTCACAGCTTGCACTCATCATGGATAATGGTGCTACCGATGACTGTGATAGAAGGTGGTGAGAAAGGGTTTACGGGGTGAATCACTCTCAATCGCTGAGGCTTCCTTCCTGTACCTAGACACCACTGGGTTAAATAATGTAAAATCCTGATATCTACCACCTCCATCACACTACGCCTGCATCCAAGTAACACGCTGGTTGAACAAATAGTCCAGCTGGCAGAGTGGGAGTGTACTTACTTTGAAGGCCTTCGCTGCATTCATCACAGATATTCCAGCTGACATGCATACAGTATGCAATTACCTGCTGAATGTTGCTGTATCTCTAGAGGCTTACAGACAATCATAGCCAGGACACTTATCAAGGTTTGCTGAGGGTATTTTTTACCTTCATGCCTTTGAAAGAGGGTCCTTGGTAACACCTGGATACCTTTATTATGTATTTTTGTGCACACAAGCACCAGGCATGCAATTCCACCCAAGGCTGGTTACTCTCAAAAAATGTTTTAGTGTTGGCCTGTAGCAACACATTTCAGAGGGTGAGGTGAAGTGGAGCTGCAGTGTGGCACACCAGACCAGGTAGGAACCACAGGAGCAGTTAGAGGCTACAACAATGTGAGTACAGCATATCTGCATCAGTTGGTCAAAGAAAGGCAAAAAACTACTCCCTAGTTATAACAAACCCCAATGTGTCTGTGTATGAATGAATGCCCCTCCAGAACCAGACACTGTGGAGGAATTGGCTGCAGTTGGGAGGGCACGTCTCGTTACTCCAGACTAAACAATTATTATCAAATAAATGGCATTAGAAACTGATGAGCCATTTCGGGACAGCAGCCAAAACAGGCCGACATGTGAGCCTGTTAGGATGTATTAATATTTTAGCATATAAATATCACTGTGTAAATAATGTAGCTGTTCCGTATTTGTGCACGTTCCCAATTGTCAAGCGCGCTCAAGGGGTAATTATTTTTTGTCTTACCTCTTATCTTGAAATTTCTTGAGACCAGCAGGAACCAAATTCTGCCCTCACGGAAAAAGCGACAGATTGATCCTCCATGGAAAGCCTTTTTTTAGGGGAGAAAAATCGCAAGGTCGTTCATACAGGTGAACAATTGAGCCGGTGGTCAGTCAGAGATAACGGGTAATGCAGGAGGCATAAACATCCCGCGTTTCATATCGCTGCTCTCCTCTTTCTCCACTCCCCACTAAAAAAAACACACACACACACACATATACACACACACAACACCCACGTTGTTTGCCGTGCTGAATCACATTTGAAACATCCCCAGTTAAGAGGCTCGACTCTCGCCCTTGTTTGCACTCTCAAATCCAACACGCGTAGTTCTGAATTTGGACTTGGAGGGAATCTTGCAGAGATGATTTATTATGCGCATCAAGTCAGCTCCCCCTGCGAACAAGAAGAAGAAGAAGAAGAAGAAGAAGAGGAAGAAGAAGAAGAAAAAGAAGTGGGCTGTACGAAGGAGCAGCCACAAGCAGCAGCGCTGGGATGGGAAGGTGCGGGAGGGAGGAAGGCGCACCTGGAGGGGAACTGCGCCCCCCTGCGACAACCCACGATATGACAAACAAACTGTGAGCTTCCACGACTCAATATCTATCAGGGTTAACTGGCTCCCAGGTTTTGACATAAGCACAAGACTGAATATTTATTTTTAAAGATTTAAGGTCCTTGTGCCACACATGCCGTAGACAAAGGCTATAGCTAAGTCGTGGCTGTGTCTGTTGCTGTCGTCCATCTTCTTGTATACTTATTTATAGACACATATTTCTAGCATTTGGACTGTTGTAAATGTGTTATCTGTTTGATTTACAAATGTCACCTTTTGCACGTCTGTCCATCCTGGGAGAGGGATCTCTCCTCTATTGCTCCCCCCGAGGTTTCTTCCATTTTTTTCCCCATTAACTGTGGGGTCTCTTTGGGAGTTTTTCCTGCCCAATGTGAAGGTCCAAGGACAGAGGGTGTCAAATGTGTTCTGTATAAACTGTTAAGTCAACTGAGACAAATGTAAAATGTTTGATATTGGGCAATAAATACACTTTGATTGATTAATTGAGTTAATACCAAGAGGATGTATTGTAACTTAAAACATGACGTATAATAGTTAGGATAATTTTTTTTCACTAAGGGTGATTTATCAGTTTTCTGAAAAGCAGAAGCATGGCTTGGATCTTCTGTATATCTACATGGTTTGTAGTAAAAAAGATATTATTATTTTAGAAAAATGAACATTTACTGCAAAAGGACAGATTTAATTAATCCTAACAAAAAAAAGAAGCAATAAATAACATGTTTGTTTTATACCATAGGCAGAGTAATGTAAACTGTGGAAACTCTACCCGGCAAAATAGCCCTGTTTGCATAGGAGGCAAAGAAGCAAAGAAAGGGTTTGATAAAAACAAAATTTCTTATTATTGAGCTAGTTCAGTAAGTAACAAAACCTGCCTAATTATTAATACTGCTGGCTTTTAACCACTTTATCAGAGCACAAAGATCAGAGTATCTAGCGGCTACCTGGCTGCTAGGCTACTGTTATGTACAACATATGAAGTCGTTCTTGTTCATATGAAAATAAACGGACAGAAAATATGTTTTCATGGCCTATGGTTGCGCAGTTTCTTTGGAAACAAATGCAGTGTGTCCTGTGTTGTTGGTACATCTAAAGAAAATGGAAGGTGATCAGTTTGTCTTTACGACAGGGACACCAACAGAAAGACAGATCAATATCATATCATATATAGGAAAGGTATCATTATTTGCTTGGATTATTTTGGACAGTTTTAAAGCATGGGATACTGACCACTAGGGGTCCTAAAACTAACTCCTGAGAGAATTGGTTCTGGGTCTCCCCTCCACCAGTCACTTGTTGACTTCAGCGAGCTGTTCATTTCACACTAGACAAGCAACATTGACTCATCAGCTTGAGTGAGTTTATGAGCTAGGAGTGGCTGCCTGTTACAATATGTTTGGTCAGTGAGAGGCATCCGAAATGAAGCATACACGCAGGCGACCAATATAATGAGTTGCAAGTGGCTGAAAACATGGAGATGCCTAGTCGGGTTTCCAAATTACTTACAAATGTATGAGTGTGGGTTCTTCTTTCGGTGCTAGCAGGGCATGTATGTGGTGCTGAGTGACATCACTCAAAAATAGTTTTCTGATTGGAGGAGAGGGAAGTGTTGTGGGTACAACTGCACCTGTTTTTCAATGTGCAACTCACTGCACAACAAAAATGTGCCTGGTTGTTATGAGAATGTAAAGGAGCAAGTACCTGTGGTTAAAACCCACAAATACAAATTGACAAAATAAATGTTGGTGACATGTCTCTCTTTCTAATTGGCCCTTTCACTGAACATTTGACATGTCACAGTAGGGAAGACATGGAGGTACATAATAAAAAGAATGGCAGCTGAATTCAATTTAGCAGCTTGAGTTTCAGGATCCTGGTATTAAATAGAAATGAGTTGTAATTAATGCTGTTACCAACATCTGTGCTTTTGGTGCAATGACAAGCCAAATAGGCCCCTTTTCACATTAGAGAATTAGAGAAAAAAAAAAAAAAACATGTTTATGCCAGCACCTGACTGTTTGTTACAGGAGTGTGATGTTTCACCTGATATTATTTAATCCACATTATTCCGAACGCTTCAACGTTTTGCCTAAAACTCTTATTGTTAATATTTACTCAATTATATGCAATCTCTTTCATTATTTACTTAAAGATTTCCTCAGCACCTCATATCGTAATGGAGGATCAAGCAAAAAGTAAATAATTTTTGTATCTTGTACAATAGATTTTCAAGTTCACCGAGACAAATTGGAGATTTTGGGCTCTATAAAGACATTTTACTTTACTGGAGTTGACTATAATTAAAAACTGCTTTCGCCAACTGAAATAAATTGGGTTGCTGCTGAGTTGCAGAAGGCTGACATTTCCCTGTTTTTGATAAGCATCCGCTGACAGCTTTGGTTCATGGTGAAAGGATGTATTTCCCATGACGAGACTGGAAAGAATCTGCTCTCCAAGTCTCTTCCTCCATTTCTCATTCGCACTCTCAAACTTTCAGCTGGCCTTCCTTCCTTTTGTCTCTCTTGTTCTTTCTGTCTGACTCTTCCTCTAAGTCAATACATGTCACCCTTGTGTATATTACCACCAGGCCAATATGTGTACTGGGCCTCAGAGAAGTCTAAATGTATTACCCATAGACTGTGGTATTACCATACGTTCTGGGATTCCACAGCCTATACGAGGAGCCCCATTAAACCTACATTGATCATTCTCATTTCAGGTGAAGGTTCTTTTAACATGGCCAGGGCATCGTTAATAATGCTCTATACAGCAGCCATTTGACATTTCCTTTAATTATGCCTGTAATTTATTCATGCACTTGATCCTAGGAGCTTGTTGTGAAAAGCTTCCTCCAGGAATATTTTACCCTGGTCCTCTTGAGGCGCATGGATTAACCATCTTAATAGCAACCCCCTGAAGGTATTACTTCCTTCATTGTCTGTGTGTGTATAACGTGTGTATACTGTGTGTGTGTGTGTGTGTGTGTGTGTGTGTGTGTGTGTGTGTGTGTGTGTGTGTGTGTGTGTGTGTGTGTGCGTGCGTGTGTGCGTGTGAGAGACAGCAATGAGCATTGTACCTCACATGTGTGTGTTAAGCTGCAAAAGTCATTAGGTCTTATTTCCAAACCATTCAGACTACTCGATGTAAAGTCTCCTGTATGACTAGCTTCTCTAATTTTGGAAGCGCATAAAGAAAATTGCAAATGGTTGCAAGATCCATGCTTATCGCAGAACACAGCAACCCCCATGTTTAACCCAGTTTTGCAGAAGGAAAACATCACCGCTTAATTTGCTCACTCTGTTGGTCGGTTAACAGACAGCGAAACACAGCAATTTCCCCACAAAGTAGCGGAGGAAATCTCAAATGCACACACTTGAAATGGGATTTGAGATGTTAATTATGATGTTTCTTCATCGCAGCACAGTGTGCGCTCAACTCTAGAGTGCACACCTGACAAAATTCCTCAGGCTTTGTTGGGGAAAATGCGAGCATTTGAAGACTGGAAGTGGAGGCCCTTATATGAGAAACACACTCACACACACACACACACACACACACACACACACACACACACACACACACACACACACACACACACACACACACACACACACACACACACACACAAGGTAGAAATGGAAAGCAATTTGTCACCTGTAAAAGGAAAGTGATTTGTCAATTTGTCAGGACTGGAGGAAACACATATACCCTACTTTATTATTTCATGAAAAATTGAACAGCTATTGCTGCAAATATGTAAACTTACATTTCTTTCCCGTTTGTTGTAATCATTTTTCACAAAACCATAAATCGTCTTCCTTTGCTCAATTCTATAATACATCTAAACATAAAGCATCTCTCACCCACATGGTTGTCAATCTAAAACAATTTGGCTGTTGTCTGCAGTTCACAAAGACACTGGTATTAATGCTCTCTCTCTATGGTATTGACTCAGGGAGTTTTCCTCGTTGGTGTCTTTCTTTCTTTTTTACGTTTCTGGTAGCCTTAGTTCATTAGCCAGGCTGTTGCATAGAAGACTAATGGGCCAGCATACCTTTTATTGCATACTGCAATTCCATGGCTGTGGAGGTCCATTACTTTGGAGGATCAAGAATTTACTCTCTATTGCTGCTGATAGGGAGGCTTTGCTAGAGGCTAATGACGGGAAAGATCCACTTTGAGATAAATCCTTCAGTAGGTCAATAAAAAATGTGCTCGGCTGCAGAAGAGTCCTGCAATTAGAATACAGCCTGTGAGGTCTGAGCTGGGGGGAGTCCAGAGAGGGACTGTCCGTAAGTCTCTCGGTCTTTCTGTCTGTCCTCCCTTCTTTCCGTCCTTCCTTCCGTCTACATTGATCGCACAAAAAGGTTGGTAAAGGTGCAATTTGTGATGCCTGGCCCCCCTTCTATAAAGGTCTCCTATTATACTCTTTTATACTCATCAATATATTATAGGTCTCAGATATATAAAAAACATGTCTCTGAAGTGTTTGCCTCAAAATACCAAACAGATCCTGCATTGTAGCATCCCATAAACCCCTCAGTTTCAGCCCTGTTTCAAACTTGCTGATTCTCTGTCTGTTACTTTAGATCAGGGGTGTCAAACTCAAATATACAGTGGGTCAAAATAAAAAAATGGGTACTAGTCGAGGGCCAGACTGGTTAAATGTTTATTGCAAAACTTATTGAAATGAACTTATTGCACATATTAAACCTGGAACTAACAAAGCCTAAATGATTGCCTATAAAAACAACATTAAACATTAAATAATCAGTTGCATTCATTTCTTATGGCTCTATCTGCAGCTTTTCCGGAGTCATTTCTTATGATTACATTTTTCCACAGGCCAACAACAGCTTCAAAAAAACTATTTCCCTCAAAGAAAAAAACAAACATGCCCTGTTGTCGTGAGAGAAAAAGTGCAGAAGGAAACATCCATGTAAACTCAGTTTGCTGCTCTGTGATGCTAGTTCAAGCCAGATACTTGGCATCTCATCTCAGGTGCAAGTTCATCAATGTTTGGGGTCAGGCTCTGAGCTGAGAAAATCCTCAGGATTGAGTGAAGGTGTGTGTGCAATATACCGGCGGGCCAGATCTAATAGAAATTATCCTGCGGGCCGAAATTAAATCCACCAAGGGCCTGATTTGGCCCCCCGGGCCTTGAGTTTGACACATGTGCTTCAGATGAAAATAAGGAGCCACTCCCTACGCCCCTCTGAGAGATATTTGGTTAAAAAGAACACAATGGTGCTCTAGGAGGAGATTTAGGTGATAAGGTGTGTGTGTGTGTGTGTGTGGGGGGGGGGTACCTTGGTTATTGGCTAATGGTTACACAAGCCAAAAAATCGTTATGACATCATGAAGTGGCCAAATATAGGTGATGATGCAGAAATGTGCTCCTTTTGAGACCCAAGAACCAGTAGCAAAAGCACATACTAAGGGTGCACTGGACTAGTCAAGTATTACAAATCGGTCCAAATAACTATGCTATATTACCAGCTATTGAAGGGAGGAGAGCATGTGGCAGCTCTGGGAGACAGACCTTCAGTAAGCGGCTGTAGCAACTAGAAATGTAGCAAACATCTAGCAACAGATTTCTGCAGACACAGTGGGGAGTCAGTCAGGATGGTCAGGATCAGACCCCCGGTGCTAGGGTTCAGGTTGGCTATCCCCTGCAGCCGCCCCCAGTAAGAGTTTATTTTTTCGTTTCAGCCACTTTGGATTTAATCCAATAATCAAATGATCAAAATGTAGAAAAAGCAACACCCTTCAAAGTGACAAACCCTTGAGCAGCTCTACTTCTTGGAACTGAAGGCAGACTGGACACTACAGTATCTCATAGCACTTCCATGGTTTAAGCGGTACTACAAGACAGAATGGGCCGAGGCTGGCTGGTGACCTTTCTTCAGATATCTCTGCAACACAATACGTTCGACAAAACCTCAAAGCATTACTCCGTCACATAGCATTCTATTGATAATATCATTTGTATGTTCTTGATTACAATTCTGACCATATCTTTAACATTATGCCTTTAATGGCACAAATGATGGACAGGACAGTGTTACAGCATGAAGTGAACTGACGCTTTGTAGCAACAACAGATGGTGGTGTGAGTGAAAGGCAGATGAAAAACCAACTCTCCATTATCAGCACTATCTCGCTCTATTACGTAAACAAAAACATGCAGAGTGATACCCGGGGGAGTACACAGTAGCCTTCTCCTTCACAACAGGAAGCAATATGGTATATTGGAAACATGGTCATAATCTGGATCATAATTTCCCAGCACTTAGAATACCTCCGCAGTGCAACAGAGGCTACTACCAATTATCTCTACCCTCGTTTCATTAATGATATTAAGGTAACTGAACTAATTTACTGCCACAAAGACATACATTGATTGCAGGAAAAATGCCACACGGTCATGGATTGATTAAAATGAAAGACATACTGAACAGTATCTATCTGCTCCAAATAAATACATTCACATAGAATGAGCAAAATACAGACAGATCTGGTGAAGCTTATGGTGGTCAGTTGTGCTTGAGGCTGACAGGGGTGTTCATTCAACTCAATGGTCATTCAAAGAATTTGTAGTGTTATTTAGCAAATGTCCTGTTAAGTGTTTTTAGTCGCCTTTTGTGAGGGTTTACTTGTGACCACTGCTCCTTTTTGGTTTTCCCATGTGTGGAATATTGTGGTTGAGAAGTGACCTTTGTGTTGTATTATTTCACAGTTTTTGTGACTGATGCACCAGCAATTTGAGCAGCGATGACTGTCAAAACAAAAAGGCAGCTTCACAATAGCGAGTAATTTCTAAATTGAATACCAACCAGCACTATGTGCCAGATTAATTGTACCAGATCTGAAAATCACAGTTTTTACAATTAGTTTTCAAGCCAACATATGGCAGCTGAAACAGTCCAAATGGTCTCCGACTTTTACGCTTAGCAGCAGAGCATGTCCCTCGCAGTAATTTGGGGTTTAATATCTGACACAAGGGTTCTTAAGCAGTGTTTCTGGTCTGTCTCCGCAGCCTTCTTGCAGTTGATAGCTTGAAACGTTTAATGGCGTACTCTCCTCACAGAGCACCAGGAATCAACCCAAGTTTCTTACAGTAGTTTGTTGGTCAGTATCTCTACCTCTGGGTGAACCTTGAAGTTTTGATAAGATTAAATTGCAATAACATCATCATCTCCCGACGCCTTTATGGACCCGGTAAAAGGTCCCTAAATCTCGAACTCGCAGTGCAGACAGAATTAGACTCACTGCCGGTGGCCTTGCACTGCTGAGCGGAAAACATTGAGAGAGGAGCAGGTGGCAGCAGACATTACTGCCCACGTCCTCATGTCATCGGAACAGACATTTTCAGCTCAGTCAGTCATAAATTCATCCAATGGCCACACATAAAGTGATAACGAAATCACAAAATTGCTTTAATATTTGGGTTTCAGTCAGGCTGGGGGGAGGGGAGGTGTTACATGTGGTAAAGTGTGAAGAGGAGATTGGTAAATGGAACAACTTGCCACGTGTAATGTCCTGCTGTCATATTTTGGGATACTTTATTTGGCGGCATAAAGGAGAAGCACAGATTTATATAATTTGTTTCAACAACTGAGGGTCCTTGTATCCATAGAGACCGACAAGCCTCATGGACCGCATTTTTAAACTCACCAAGGCATCCCCAATGTTTAGGTTGTGCAGCTGTTCCATTTATTTAAGCAGCTATAAATGTTTTAACTATAAAACTGTTGTGGGGGATGATACCAGAGTACTCTCACCTGAATATTCATTACCTATAAATATTTGAGCTCACGTTTCACCAGCTTCCCATTGACTATCTGGTATGTGTGTGTGTGTGTGTGTGTGTGTGTGTGTGTGTGTGTGTGTGTGTGTGTGTGTGTGTGTGTGTGTGTGTGTGTGTGTGTGTGTGTGTGTGTGTGTGTGTGTGTGTGTGTGTGTATGTATGTGTGAGTATGTTGTTTGCGGGGTTCAATTTTGCGGCCCAATATTAGGTTGTCTGACATCGGCAATCAATAAAGCTATTGAACCAACAAGGTCAGCCTAGCTCTCATGAGATTGCCAATTGTTCTCTAATGTGAAGCTGCATGCATCTACACAATCACACATGGTCCTTGGTCTGCTGAAGTATTACATTTTCTTGTCTTTAATATTTGTGAAGATGAGATATGGACAGGAGAGAAATATACTATTGTGAATATGCATTTCACTTAATGAAAACAAATGAACTGAGCGAATGAATGCATTAATATTTATTATGTAATATAAAATTAGATTACATTATTTTAGTACATGCAGATACCTCTCTAATACCTTGCAACAAGATTTTGCTTATTTAGATTAAACCCAGAGCTCTAGTAACAAAAACAAAACACACCTAAATAAGTGAAAATATATAATCTTTTACAATCTATATCCTCTTTTGAGCTTGCCCCAACTTGCTAAACCCAACAAGGGCCACCTGGGTGTGCAGGTCCTTAAATTAAATGTTTGCCTCCTTCATAAGAAAAGGAGGCAGTTGGGAGTCGTGTTTACTTTCATTTTGAGAGCATTAGAGGCTTATAGGTGAACCCTGCAGTAAAATGGAACAAACAATGGGGTTGTCACACAAATGGGTTGTCTCATAGTTTTCCTCTCAAGAGAGGGCTCCTAGCCGATGCTGCTGGTATTGTTCACACATTGTTCTCAAGTGTTCAATGATGAGATCTATCCTAGGTGATTAAGAATTTGATATGGACAGGTCCAAAGTATAGACCACTGTATGGATTTTTCTCCTGTAGGCTAGCTCTTCCTAATGAATTTTTTACCTCTCTACGTGTCAAAGAGACAACGATCCTCTGCACTTAGCATACATTAAAAGCTACAAGCATATAAGCTTATGAAAACAGAATTTATCTCGGCTGATTATGAAAGATGTGCTTTAGTTGCAATTATACACCAACACACAACATGCAGTACACAGCACCTCTCATCAGCACACTGAAGAAAGTGCAGACACATAATCAACCTCAAACAGCTGGTTACAAAAGACTGCTCTGCAGTTCTCAAGCGTTAACTTGCACTTTTTTCGGTGACAAATGATGCAGAAATAGTGTGAAATGGCAATGTTTTTTAATTATGGCCACCAGGAGCAGCAGTACATCTGCTTGGCTCTCATTTTCATGGGTGATCATTAGCTGGTTAAGGGTGGACACATCTGTCTCCCGATGCCTTCGTCTAGCTTAGCATTAAAGATGTCAAACACATGAATTATTCAAACATCGCAATTAACATAAAGGATCACTTAATGGTCCACATGCTGACTTACGAGTGTACATGTTATAGAAAATCTATATGCACTGTTAGGGAACTGGTGTATTTTAGTTTTATAATAATCATTCTTTCTGTATCCTCCACAGATTTTATTAGGAGAAACTGCATGAATGCTTGCTAAGCCTTGAATTTGCACCAATCAGGACAAAGCTTTTATTTTTTGGAATAATGTTTTTCTGATAAACGGCTATACCATTTCAAAAACTGTGATTTTAAAAAGGGAAATAATTCAGCCGGAAAGGGCTTTTGTACCAGTTTAGAGAAACTAGTTTTGGCTCTTTGACCAACACACAGTTCTGCAACAATACACTAACCTATTTATATGTGTATGGCAAGTAAAATATGCAAAATAGGTTCTTCCCTTGTGGTCCTAAAGTGTGCATGTAAACACACACAGCAGAGCAATGCAACAAAGCATAAATTCAACCCTTAGTCACACATTCCCATTGTGCACATGTATTAAAGTAATTTAACATTTAAATTCCTTTTTTTCCCTTGGGCGAGCTCCCTTTTAATAGTGTTAAGTGGTGATGATGTAACATCTTGTATTCCACCGCAACCCTGATATTACACACATTCTCAAACACATTCACACCCCTGGGTCTCGAGTCAATACATGAAGGCAGCTGGCTTTGATTGCACTTATCAGTCAACTTTTATTCCCAGTCCATGTCCATTTAGCGCCCATCGCAATGCTGTTATCTTGTTGGGCAGCATACATGCCAGTACAACTGAATTTGAAATCTTGCACTAGGTGTTTGATGTTCCCAGTGAAGTCTACACCATGCGATTGGCCATAGAATAAATGCATGTTGTCTTATCATTCTCCTCTGACACAAGTCACATGTAGGTTGCAGTCGAATAGTCCACTTTTTTTTTTTTACATATAATTGTAACGCAATACATGATTGTCACTAAAAGCCTTGTCTCTATTAAAGGCATAAAAAGACAGAAATGTATAATTGTTTCTTTAATATAAATGTTTCTTGTGCCCGTAAAGTGTCCAAACTAGGCTTTTCTGGATAAGCGCATGTTTAAAACATAGTCATTGTCCATGCCGGTTTCAGTTGGATTATTTTTCACAGTTGCTCCGATCAGATTGGTCTCCTCCATTTTGTAGATTATTTACTTTTGAATCCACATAAACACATCGGCAAAATCGGGCTTACTTTGAGCATGTGTTTAGTTTAATCCCTTTGTGAATTGTTTCCACTTGCACCGTCCTTTAATTTCTTCATGCACCGGGAATCCAAATGAATTAATCCTGAGTCCAATAACCATCAAAGTCACTCCAATAGTGCTCCTTAATTACACTTTCATCCTCCTATAACAAAATACTTCACATTCATCCAGTTTGTGACAGTTGTTGTAGCATTTTTGAGACTTTTAAACTTGAATTACCACTGTTGCGCCCCCCCCCAGTGTGTGTGTGTGGGGAGGCGCAACTTCCAACAGGAGTCATTTGGGGGGGCCCTTGACCTCTGTGTGAAACGTCACGGGGTTAAGGGATAGTGGATAGGAAAATTCAAAAGGATTTAGGAAAAAACAATTGCGGTGCTTTGAGAATCCGACTGCACTTTCACTATCCGACATATTTATGATGTGCCAGCGGACATCATGAATGTGCGTCTGCTGCTGTGGGGAAACTACAGTTTTCTATACAGCGGACTACATGATGTAGAATAAGAACGAGGGACTACTGTAAACTCATCTAGAGACTCTGCACCGCGCTCTGATGCTGTTGCTTTATGCTTTATGAACGTGGACAACAGAGAAACATATTCTTCATGACCAAAGTTGGAATTGAAATAAAAAAGGAAAGTGAAACTTATGCTCGTCACCCTCTCCCTCCGGTCCACATTAATACAATGACCCCAATACGTGTTATTGTATGAAAAGATCTTAAAATAAATACAAATGTATGTTAGGAAGGTTCCTATGCAAAATTGACTATTCGACCGCAACCGTATCTCTGTAGGATTTCCTTCAGAGAGAGCACAGCATTGTCTCCTCCCTTTCAACACCCATTTATTTCATTCTGGCACTCTTTTATGAATTTGACACTTAAAAGTAAGGTTGATCAGATTGTATACGGCAAAGAACACCTGTGCTCTGTGTTCATAAAGTGAAAATGGTATACTGAAGAGAGAGCATGCAGAGAGAGATCCCTGTCATCTTCAGGTCAATGCGCCCACATGCTGCTGGTTGAAATCTACTGAAATACAAAGAAACAAAAAAGATTGACAATTTCTAACGGTGAGGAGAAGTTCAGCCTTGCACTATTGGTAATCCTTGAAGCACTGCTAATATTCTCAGTCTGAATTATAGCCTTGCAATGGTATAGGACTTTCAGTCAAAATCAAATGGCATTGAAGAAACCTGCTAAAGTGTTGGTACACAGCTGAAATGAAACATAGACGATAAGATGATTCAAATGTATTTTAAACCTTTTTGATCAAGTTATATATCTATCACCTAGAGAAACCAACATGGTTCAATTTCATGCTCAGTTAATATAGATTAGTTGCACCAATCATCTGATAATAGGTGTCAGAATCAAACGGAATAACAACACAGAAAGAAAAAAAAGCGAATTGATGGTCACCAAGAGTGTTACATTACATGTCATTTGTTAGAAGCTTTTATCCAAAACTTACATACATTCAGTACTGTGGACAATCCCCACATGAGCAATTTGGGGTGAAGTGTCTTGCCGCAGTCGGACTCGTACTTGCTATCCCCTGATTCAATGTCCAGCACACTACTGAGCCACAGCCTCCCTGTCACTTGTTTGATAAGCTCCACTAAGGCACCAGGGAGCACAAAGTCCTCGCAAGACCATGGTGAAGACTAGGACGAATTGTTAGTGTCCTTAACTGCATATGGATTTGGTGATTGAATATGTAATGTTACTCCACGACAAATTGAAATGCACTCAGAAGCTCCCTCTAGTGTTTCTCTCCAATAAATAAAATATATGCACGACAGACCCAGTATAACAACCGTAGAATATTTATTACAATTAAAAAATCCACACTGATCATTAGGATTCAACCAAATCTAAACCCTGGGAGAAGTAGTTATGGTGCAGCTGGTAAACAATGTGTTGCATGCTCAAATACAAAAGAGGAACACTGTCTTCAGCATGTGATCCAAACTGTGGCACAGTATCTGTATAGTGGACAACATCTTCGGAATATCAAAAAAGGATAAAGGTTGAATTTTGATATGGCTTAATCAGTCAATTTACACATCCCAGCTTTTCTTAAATCGGATGTAATGTTCCTATTTGCCCAATATTTACTAAGATTACGATCGTTGAATAATCTCGAGCTTTCTGAGTTTGCTAGAGAAAGGCTGTGAAGAAAATACTCCGGGTATGTGTTTTTGCTTCCCTGGAGTGCAAGGCCATCAGGGATGGCACTAGGGGGCATCGTTATACCACAGGAGGAAAGACCTGCCACCAATCAAATATACATCCATTACTATGGCAACTAGGTTTCTGCACTTCTTTCTCTGTGAAATAGATTTTGCATGTTTCTCAAAACACAGGGCAGAGGGCAAAGTGAACTACCATTTGGCTTGTACATTTTGATAAAAATGAATTGCTTTGACACTTGAATGAAGAGTTTGGTTGGTTCACATTCATTCTATACACCACAGAAGTACCTCTGTTAATACTTTTTGAGACTAGAATGTGAAGAGGAATTTATATATCTGCACTTACCAGCACTCAAGTGCTTTCAGCCAGAGAGAAAACACAACTTGGGGTCAAGATTACAGGTCAGTGCATCACAATGGTCTTTTAATGGGTGAAAATATGTGATCTCCAAGCTGTGCTATACAATGTCTCTCTCTCTATGGAGGGTAATGTCAAGGTTCAGGACGCAGTGTTCACTGCTGCATTAAGAGTTGTTTGAAATGTAAGCATTTTTTCTATAGCGGTGCAATTAAGATTGGCCCTGGAATGGAGCATGGCATAGACAGCTTGACAGTGAAGAGCTTTATCTATGATTTATAGTGACATTTATTATTTGGTGTTCTAGTATATTCACAATCCATAAAAAGCCCCAAAAGTCACATCAAGGACTTATGAGATTGAATTGCAGGAATGTAAATGTTTTTGTCAAACATATCAAAGCACATAGCAGCTGTTCTGTACACAAAACACTTAAATATCATAGGGCCTTGCTACAACAACAAAAAACGAACATTAACCTTGATTGCCGCAGTATACCTGGAAATTGCAATCTTAAATTGTAACTCCAACTAAGAGTACGTGTCAACAAAGTTCTATTTTTACACCAGAGTTTATAGGAGAGGGAGTCTCCTTCACTGTGTGATTTCAATCTCTGATTACACAGTACGTTTCAACAAAGAGTAAATTGCTACTCTACATCCAAGACAAAGCTAAATGTATTGTTGCACACTTGAACATAAAAGGGGACTTCCATGTGTCCATACGTTTAAAATAAATTACTTTTACGTCGTTTGTTTGGGAAATAGTCTACAAAACACGAGCATGTCACTGCAACGTAGGCCTATCTGCATACTGTCAGCTAGGTGTAATTAATTATGCTTCAAAAACATTCATATACATTCTTAACCTGCATAAAACTTTAAATATCATATATCCGCAAAACACATTATACGAGGATATTCAGCACAAACGGAAAACTTGTTAAAAACAAGCTACAGGTGGTTGTTCAAGCACTGTTTCAAATGGCACGTATTTATCGAACAGGTAAAACTACGGTAAAAATGCGATTAAAAAAAATGTCATGTCGGCAATACAGTAATCCGTTACACTTCCATTAACTATAAATCTGTGCTACTATAAATAGCTTCAACACTTCTGCTCACCTGGAAACATATCATGACGTCCCTACTGCTTCTGCGTCATACCTGTAGGACCCCAAAGCTGACCACAGATATTTGTAATAAATGTGGTTTATTATGTCACAATATCATCCAATATACTGTGAGTATTTTACAGCAACAAGGTTGACTTGTGAAAATGAGATATCAAATTATGATTTTATCACCTTCTTGGTGTCTTTTGATGTTTGCCTTTATGCATTATTGCCAGAGATAGGCCTCCATGAAATAACTATTTTAATCAGTGATGGATATGACTGTTATTTTCTTGAGTTCTTAATAAGTGGCCTTTGAAAATGTCAAATGAATAAACCCAATTATTATGTTATATTGAAACGTTTAAGTTTGTTTTGTCTATCAAACTGTCCATATAAATATAGAGCAAAATGTAATAAATATTCATGTTTCAGAAGCCGTAACCAGTGATTTTCATGAGACAAAAAATACTGACTGAAATGATTAGTTGACTATGTTAAATAATGCACTAATTGTTTCACTCCCTCCATCAGATAGAGACTTAAAGCTGCTGATGTCATCAAATGGTCTGGATTTGGATCATTCAATTGATTTTTTCCTGAACGTTTTGCATGTATAGTCAAGAACAGCTGAATGGTATGTTTCTCGTTGTATAATTCTGTGTTTATCTCCAAAAAGGCTCTCCCTCCACATTCCTGTACTTATCACTCTTTCAGACACCTGAACAAGCACTTCAGGTAACAGCATGTTTCATCGCAGGGACAGTTAAGTACACAACACATTTTTCCTTCAGTTGGTAAAATTGTGTTTGTTCACCCATGTAGCTGATATGATTATGTGAGTGTGAAAGTAAATGAACTAAAATGTTTGTGTGTGTGTCTTTCGGTACAAACACTATACATGTTTATAGCTTCTCCCTCTAAAAGTGCATGATAAATATCATACTCTACAGTAGGATACTTGTCTATGGAACATATCAGAGGTGTAAAATAACTAATTACATGTACTCAAGTACTGTACTTAAGTACAATTTTGAGATTCTTGTTCTTTACTTGAGTCTTTGCATTTTCTGCTACTTTGTACTTCTACTCCATTACAACGGTAAATTGTATACTTTTGCTCGACTACATTTATTTAATACCTTTAGTTACTTTACAGATTTGGATTAATGATGTGAAATATAATCAACACTTAAATAAGACTTTAGTTAACCCTGAAGTAAATTCACAATCTACCCTGCAGTAGTATTCAAAATCATTAAAACTGTACCTTTACCAGCTCTGATAACACTTTAATGCATCAATAATTATAAACGAAACATATCATATGTATTATTCTGAAATGGAACTATTTGCATAATGAGTACTTTTACTTTTGGTATTTTCAATTGTTTTGTTATGCTAATACTTTTTCTTCTTTTACTTGAGTAACATTTTGAATACAGGACTTTTACTTGGAACAGAGTATTCCTACTGTGGTGCTTCTACTTTTACTTAAGTACAGCATCTGAGTACTCCTCCCACCTCTGGCAATTATTATTGTTGTACACTTTTACAAAGAGAGGATAAAAGAATGAAAGTCCACTCAGCAGACATTCCTCCCTTTGAGATGTAAAAAGTGACAGTATGAACTGACTTAAATAAGGAGGCGCTCTCCAGAGATGACGCGCTCTCGTGCCTTCCCCTTGATTGACACCCGACATGTTAGCGCACGTACACGAGCAATGAAATATGCCCCCACGTTTTTGTATACGCGCATATTTTACTCAAAGCCCGTGGGTGCCGGCCGCTTATAGTGTATGACAGCAGTCATTCCGCGCGCACCCTCCTCGCAGCCACTGCGTGTCCTTTGACCTCTGTCGCTTTTAAAATAGAGAAACGACCTTGTGGAGACTTCAGTCATTTGCAGTTGTTGACTGATAAGTTTTAGGCTACACTCAAAGAGTTACACACGTTGGGCTTGTGAGGTTAAAAAATAAACGAAATAAGTTTATCCACACCAGTTGTGAAGTTTGTCACATCCGGGACTGAAACTTGTCATCACTTTTTCATTTTGGACGCGACGAGCTTCTCCTGAGGGAATTGAAGACGACACTTCGATAGGTAACACACTTTTGTTATCACTCCAGTTGCTTGTCTTAGGGTAAGCTGCACAACACAATGAGCTTCTAGACAACTTAATTATGTTTTTATTCAGGTTTACGCAGAAAAAATACGAAAGCGTAAAAATGCAGGCACATGGTGAGAAGTCAAACTTGTAAAATGCAAGTAAAATACTTTCATCATGCAGCCTGAACTTTAAGGCAGTATGTTGAACGTTTTGTTTATCAGTTGAAATCAGGGGCAGTTCACAGATGAAGACTTTACCTGTCAGCAGTCAGATCCCTGTGCAGCTCAAAAACAAAAAAGAGTCTCTACCTCATGCAGGTTTTGGGAACCCAAGTATGAAATCCTGCAGTAAATGGTATCAAAAAGCCATAAACAAAAAGTATGGACAAGTTCTGACTTTTATCTAGACTCTTCATGTCTGTGCTTTAGTATTTTCACTGTGTGCCTTTCCCTCCCTCTGGAGGCATTTTATATACACAGTTATTTAAATGATATTTTTTTTGACACACATACAACTTAATAACCTATTTATTTGTAATATCCCATCACTTATTTGATCTAATCTCATTTGTGTTTATAAATATGTTCTGAAATCACCATAATGTAGCTATTTCAGCTGATTTTTTACAAGGATTTTCAGGTTTAAACCAAATCATTTTCACACCTCAGTCAAAGGTTAATGGATTTTGTGACCCATGGTTTGTTAAGGGGTCAAAAAGTTAGACATTTACAGAGTTGCACCAATTTTTACTCCGGTTGTTTACAATTGAGATGTTCTGTCTTATTCCAGTCCCTTACAGAAGGTGCAATGAATTTGTTTTATAAGACTTAAGCTTTTCATTGACAGTGTTTTTGAAGTTGTGAGACTTTTAAAAATGACATAAACATGAGGCTCTGCAGTCCTGTGAAACTAATTTGCTCACCTTTCAAAAACCACCCTGCCTTACATGCATGCAAATGCTTCATAGTGGGACCACATCTCTGTGTGTCTTTTCTCCCTGCCTGGCCACTCAGAGTGAAGATGAGTATTGGCGGGTCAGTTGCCCAGAGCATTGGCCACGATAGTCCTGTGAAGCCGGCCCATTCAAGTCTCTGCAGCTTTGTCATAGCCAAATGGGTCGAGCCTCTCATCTCTCTTTCTTTGTGTGTCACAACTTGACTGAAAAGTGGTAATTGGGAAATCCTGGGATCCTCACTCCCTGGGGTGATATCCGGGGCAAGCTTTCAATAATTACATTTACAGTACAACAAGTTGTTACATGAGAAACAGGTCAGCTTTTAATTTCAACCGTGGAAAACATCCAGTATTGTGTTCATTCAGGCGTGGTGTGATCTCGCTCAGATTTCCTCTCTCCACATGTTCAGGCTCAGTCTGCTAACTCAATTATAGCTGAGGATATTTTATCATCAGCCATTTAAAAAGGCAGGGTTGGCAGTATTGATGAAATGCCATAGTTGAGCCGTTGAGTGACAGAAAAGTAATCAGCAACAACTTTGATAGATGATTCAACGTTTTAGTTTGAGCTTTTTGAATGTGAATTTTGATAGATAATAATACTTCAAGTAATCCCAACTATTGTTTGCAAAATGTCGACAAATTAAAAATTAATTGTGCATATAGTTCCATGAATTTAAATTGATGTCTGCTATTCCCCAACAGACTAAAACCCCCACAGATATTCTGATTAGTTACATATACAACAAAGAAAGATTTAAACCCTCAAAGTTTAGTAACTGGAACCAGGAACTTTTTGAAATGTTTTTCTTAAAAATTACAATGAGGTTCTTACAATACTGTAGCTGCTGATGTTTGTTGTTGTTGATTTTTGCAGCTCCAACAGGCCTCTTTAACACACTGATATTTCTGGCTCTTCGATTGATTGATTGATTGATTGATTGATTGATTGATTGATTGATTGATTGATACATTTATTTCGAACAAGTAAAATAAATAATTACAAAACAAATGTTGCAGAGCATAGTCATGTAAGAGAAATCAAAACAAAAAATGACATTTACAACAACAAAAACAGCATTAGCAACATAAACAGTGCCACATCTAGTGTTCGAAAAGGAGTGAGAAGAAGTATAACTTATTTAATCTCACCCCCTTGTCCCTAAATTATTTATTTATAATCTATAATCTGCAATAATTATCATTTGTATGCATTATTATTGATATTATTAGTATTATTAATCTGCTTTACCTGTTGATTGGCATATATACATATAAATACACATACATACACTGATATACATATATGCACACATACATATACACACCTACATACCCACACATATACACATACACATAGCAAACATCCTTCCCATCCTGTACCCTCGAGAAAATAATTTCTCTGTATTTCCTCTTGAACTGGTTAATGTCTGGACATCGCTTTAGCTCCACATTCACACTGTTCCATAATTAAATCAAAAATTCCATCTTCTTATTCATCAGTACTCTGACCCCGGGCAACCTGAACAAACCCGCAATAAAAAAAACAAGCTACCTTTATTGCGCAATTTTTAAAATAAATTCAACCTGTACAATCTACAAAGTGCCGAATTTCTCTGTTGGATTGGAAATGAGAGCGTACAGCAATTGTCGCGATGAAGATGATATTACAGCAGTTTCATGTGGTGTCGCTATGGTGATCAGCTGAGAATCCCACCTACTCTTAGGGGAAATATCTGCAGTGGAAAACCAAATGAAGAAGGACTTGGTACTAAAAGTGAGTCAGGTTGAGTAGAGCGGCAGCATTCAATGGAAATTATGCACAAGAAACGCAGTATCATGCAGGTTGTTTTGACTTAAGGGTTCAAATATGTATTGAATTTCCAAATCCATGGCTCACCTGCATTTTCTGCTTTATTAGAGTCAGAGAAAGGATGTTAAAATCTAAATGTCAGATGGTGAGTGGTTTGTCTGAGTGCACTTATACAGAGGCAATCGAAGGCAAACTGACTCGAGATTCACCCTGGAAATGTTACAATGCTTTGACACTGAAATGGAAATCAAAACGTTCCAAAGCAAATAGCTCCCTAGTGGCAGCCCAGAGAGAACATACATGCAGAAGTGTCCCAGTAAATCACTTAACACTGTTTTCAGAGGCTGTAAACAGCATCAACCTGTGACAGGTATGTCCTGCATGTGTTGCCACATGCCAGGCATGCTGTCTCCTCCTCTCCACTTTGCCTTGCAGAGGAAAAGTAAGATATATTAGTCTCACAAAAACCTCTGTAATTGTATTACTGTAGTTTGATGGTATATTTACTGAGTTCTGCTCTAGATTAAACACTGGTTTTACAGGAGGGTTAAACTAACACCAATCTAGATAGATAAATAGATAGATATACTCTATACATTATTGATTCCAATTTTGGAAAAAATTTTGTTACAGAAGTGTCATTGTGTTCAGACATTAAAAATAAAAATACTTAAAAAGTGGAATAGAGAATTAACAACTACAAATTTAAAGTAAAAATAAAATGAAAAATATTATATAAAATATCAACAATATAAACAGTAGGCCTATAGAAAGTCTGGATAATTAAAATGTTCTAAAAAAGTTAAAAATACTTCCGATAGTAGCAGGAATATATGCTTACACTACAGGAGCAGACATACTTGTATAAACATAGGATAGTATAAAATGTAAAGATATACAGAACATTGCAGATTGTTCATAGTTACTACAGTAGTAGTAACACAACACAACTTGAAATTTGGTTAAATAAAGCATGAATATGAAATATTGTGCCAAGCATATGTATGCCACATTATGTTATTGTATAATGCATTAAATGGGTTTGAAATGCAGCTAAATGTGTTGTGTCGGAACACAGTATATTTAGCTGCTGTCAGCATCTGAGCAGCTCATTGTTATCCATTAGGAGCAGCTAGTGCAGGGTAAGAGTCTTACCAGGCAGGGGGTGAGATTCTCAGCCACTTAATCAGGGACGCGATGGGAAGAGTAAAACTCCATGCCAGTCACTTATAGCCAGCCACATTATGCTGTCAACATGCCACTGCATGCAAAAATATAACCTAACCTAATAATCTAATTTAGTGGTGCAATAAGCCCTCGATCGCAAATGACTTCCAGAGGGTTTTTAGATTATTAAATGTTTGCATTTGCTGTTATCAAATTCTCAGAGCCACTAGGAATTGATTGCTGTGTTGGAAGTGTATTGACGAGGCTGACACAGTTGGGGATTCTCTTAATTAGAAAGTATAGGAAGGGGAGGCAAACACACAAGACAAACACAAAATATAAAGCAATTACAGTCTTCTCATCCCGGCAATGCAAAAGTCGTTAAACAGCCTTAAAATGCTCCATTATGCCATGTGCAAGGCTCTCTAATTGCTGCAGGAACAATTACTGAGTTCAAATATACATATTCTTCCGAACACACTAAATGTTTACCATGAAATCCTTCATGCATTACTACACTCGATTCAACAAAATCGTCTGTGGGAAACAAAATGCAAAGAGTGCTTCAAAGTAGAGGCAGAGGCAAAGGCTGCAAAATATCTCTTACTCCCGAAAGCAAAATAATGATTTTGACAGAAATGTGATTATGTTTGCTTTTCTAGAGAAGCACAATAATCACATATTTTACATATCAATAGCCCCGGAGAAAGCATTCATGTGGATGAACTGTTTAAGGACTGTTTAAGAAGATAATCTGAGCAAACTGCATACATGAATTTAGCAGCCTGTGCTTGAGAATGTGAGATAACAGCTGTCAGAAACAGTGTGTCATAATTGTTCTTTGCATGTTTAAATTATGTTGTAACTGATTTAACTTTTTGTATTTGTCCAGTCTTTAGTACCACAGTGCAATACACATTACACCAGCCCACCCCCAAAAGAAATAATGGTTAAGAAAAATCCAAATTGGAATTTTTATGTCTGGTAGGTAGTTTTGCTGTGTCGTTCCCATGGTCTTTCCTGCTGTGAGTTTTAGTTTGTGTTGTAGCCTAACTCCCTGCTTCTGCTCCATAAAAGGACACATAGGAATCTCACTCCTCGCTCGATAGTCTAATGATGCCTGGTTGGCTTTGATCGGAAGCTGACCATGAAAGAGAAACTTAACGGGTCGAGCACTGATGTGTGTATTTGGTGAGGGAATTTATTGCTCTCCTCCGAGGACAGCCAGTCCACATTTGGAATGCTCGTGAAATATTTACAGGAGTCACTGACACAGGAACTCGCTGCCATCAACACTGTGGTTTTAAAATAGAGGAGTCACTGTCAGACACTGATTGTGTCTTCAGCCTGTCTCTCCTGTCCGCCTTTTCACATTTGTTGACGGATTTGGTAGCATCGAACTCTCCCGCAACAAGGGCTTGTATCCTGTGGAAACGTCTTTAAAATTCCCAGTAAATCTTTCCAGCATAGATACCAGCACTCTGGTTACCATGGTGTCTGGCTTTCTGCCTCACAGCTCTCGCGGCTCCTAACAACCAAGAGCAAAGGTCATGACCCCTCCAGCAGACAACTGTTTGGTGAAATCAACGCCTCACACAGGGGGCACAAATAACTTTGCACCCCAGTCTGAATTGGAGCAAGTGGAGTTTCTTTAAGCGCAGGAGGTGCAGAGGATCTGGCTTGGAGGGCGGTCATGTATGCCGTCTTCAGCCTCCCTCCACCCCCTGTGATGCACTTCCAGGAGCTTTTGTACCAGCTCAATTGACAATAGGCTACATTCCTCCTAGCAAGTGAGGAACATGGTTTGCTGGCATTTGAAATGCTCTTCACGGCATTCATATGGACTCTTGCTTTTGAACAGTGCCCTCACTGTTGAGACCCCTCTTTCGGGACAAACGCTCACTTTGAGATAGAAATATAGAGAAAAGACGTGACATATCCAGCGCATCATCTTGTTGACAGTGACATCGTGTCCCAGTTGCAAGACTATGAAGTAAACATCCTCTCCATGTGTGGTCACCTCATGCAGATTTCTGAGTGGATAACTTTGTTTTGTTTTGGACCTGTAACGACGGAGCAACTTTAGATCAAAATCAAGACCTGTCTCACAATCAACACCTAATCTGAATGGACAGCGAGAACCATTTCTGCTGAAAATATAATGCTAGGAGAGGTCTCCTGTTTTTGAAAGGAGTAAAGAATTTAGCTATGACTCATGGTTTTCATGTCCGTACCTGTTACCCTGCTTTTAGGGTGGGAAAAGACACCACTGATCAGAGACTAATAAAACATGTCTATACGTTGTATTACATGTAGGATTTACAGGGTTGGATAGTATTGTTATATACATGTAACTGCTGCAGCTGACTATATTAATTAAACATGTTATCTATTAAATGTTGTAAGGGTGAGATCTTGTAGTCTGTCATCTATGAATATAATACAGTTCATCTAATTTCAGATGCTTTAAGAAGCATTTATTTGGAACTTTTGATGAAAATAGCTTTTACATCATCAATCTAAAGAGCAAAAATGGAAATCATGCATTTAATTGTATTGAAAATATTATCATTAAAGCTTCTTTTATAACCAATAGAAGCTGCATCTGCACAGTTTCACCCTTATGCTGAGCATGCAAGTGTTGTAAGCTTGTTTAATGCTCACAGTGTGTCATGGTAATATACAGTAAGGCAAGGCAAGTTTATTTATATAGCACCTTTCAACACAATTCACAATTCCCAAGGCAATTCAAAGTGCGTTACAAAAATGAAAGACATTAAGAGCATTAAGAAATAGTGCAGTGGAAATGCATTATAAAACGGCATTTAAAAACAGTCATTAAAAATCAAAGATAATAAAATATACATCAAAAATACATGAATAAAAGTTAGTGTAAGTAAGATATGAATAGTTCAATTAAAAGCAGCAGCAAAAATAAATGTCTTCAGCCTGGATTTAAAAGTTGTAGCAGCCCTGCAGGATTCTGGGAGTTTGTTCCAGATATGTGGAGCATAATAACTGAAAGCTGCTTCGTTGTTGTTTTATCTTGATCATGTTTCCGCCAGGCCTTTAATAGGCCATAGCTCTATTTTTGTGGCACACCATGGGAGGATTAACTCTGACCCTTGCACTCAGCCCAATGATTTTGCTCATCTACTTCTGTTATTCCTAACAACGTTCTCTGAATTGAATGTCTGTCTTTCCGTGCTGCTGGAATTTGATTCATATGCTAATGAGCCAAATTCCCATGGATTTCGCTCTCCTGTGCCGTAGATATCACCCTCAAAACTCCCTGCCTCCCCCCTCTCCCTTTTCTGTCTGTCATTGCCCCTCTCACATTCCCTCACTTTCATGCGTTCACAAGGTCATAACCTCGCTTACAATAATCTTACACAAGACTCTTGTAATCAGTTCTACCTTAACAGCAGATGTGTATGTCCTAAAATGCAAAGTATTTTTAAAAATAGCAATGAAAACAGGATAGTTTAAAAAAAGAATAATATACATCCACTTTTATTTGAATGCAGAAAGAAGTGATTTTACTTCTAAGCAAATACAAACACAAATGCTTGGCTTATGATTGATGATTATCAGGCCATGTAGAGATTAAGGCAAATCAGCATGTCTACATGTCTGAAATTCTCTTTCCAATCAACAGATAAAGGTGAGGCAGTTTGAAAATTCCCTTTGATAAACCTTTTGTTTTAGGGGACTTTGATTCCTCGTAGACAGGATCTGCGCAAGTCTTTTCCATACAAATAAAGGGCTATCATTTTACCCTGGTCCCAGAAAATAGTAACAGAAATACCTTTTGATTTAATTGTTAAGGAGAACATTGTGATCCTAAATGTGGCATTCATCTTTATTTTACAGTGTGGTAGATGATCATTATGATGCCTTTAGCTTCAGATTGCTGTTGCAGATTTAGGAAAGAGGTTAAACAAGCATTGTATCCAATATGCACACCCTCACACACAGTCTGTATGTTGGCAACTTCTTTGATCTCTATAATGTCTTTATTATGTATTTAACCAACAGCCAAAAGTTGGAAAACACATTCACACACAGTCGGTAGTATTACTGATAGTAGAATGGACGAAGGGTGTGCTGCAGCTCTCTTCCGAGTGTCCTCCTTTATCCTGAAAGTACCTGTGTGTGAGAAAGTAGGTATTTGATCATTGTTTGCCTGTGGGGATGTTGCAATCTCTGGCTTACAGTAAATAGGCTTCTGGTGATACTTGGCTCCACGTGTGAGACAATCCTTAATGTGTTTAATCACAATCTGCCAACAAGTTCCTTGTCTATATGGATACATTTCATAATCGTGAGTGATGTCTTTTAATGTGGCCTACCTTGAAAACAATGTCATCTGCATGCAGATTGATCCGGGCCACCGTGGCCTCCAGAATATTTTTTTCTTTGCACTGTCACTCTTCTCCGTACACCAGCTCCCAAACTTCCGACCCAACATAGTGAAACCCCTAAAACACTCTTTAATGGACCCTTTCATTTGGGAGCCCAGACCAGAACAAACACTTTTATTCATGATGTTCCAAATATTCAAATGAAGCAAGGCCCTGACACTTTCACAGGGGTACTTCTGTCGTGGGCCTGTGTTTGGCAGCATTGGGGCTATCACTCTCACTGGGAGATGCAAGGTACAACTCCTATGTTTCCTGTCCCAAGAGTCATTTAAACACCAAGCGGATGAGTCTCCTCCAGCGCCATTGGCTCTGTGCCATCGCATTGATGTGACAAATTAAGGCCAACTGGGTGAAAAGTTTTCAGGAACGTCACATGAAATACTGCTTTTAGTGCAGTGATAGGAGCACATTTGATCCACCATCAGTGCCTATTCTGATAGAATTACCTTGATTGTGTTTTTAGTTGACCTCTCTCGTGGATCAAGATAACAGGACTCTGTGCATTATGTGTAATTGTTCTATTTACTTCATTACCATTCCATTTAAAAAAAAAATGCTAATCAGGTAAACAATGTGTTGTGAGTCGTTGTCAGAGCTTGTTTGGCTTGTCATGATGTTTAAGGAAGAGTAAACTTGGGTGAGGTGACTCATGAGCATTATTCTTTTGACATGTAGCAGATGATTCATAACTCATTTATTGATTGGGCTTTCTTTGGAAGTCATTTACTAATTTAAGAGTAACGTAGCCGCAGTAGATGCCATGCTAGATAATTGGCAGCATTCCATCATTCCAGCATTTGACTGTGTATCACTCGTAACTCCACTACCGAATGCCAGGTATCATATTTTTTTTAATCTACACAGATTATACACGGTACCTTTTAATGTCACCCACACTTATGGGATTGGAGCCTTGGCTCAGAGTCCTTTTATCCAGAAAAACAGATATTAGGGTATACTGTAAGTACTACTCTTAATCCTTTTCTGACTTGTTTTTGAGAAGATACTAAGCTGCAGGTGCAAGCCATTTGAAAACAACACATTTGGGTGTTTCCTCCAAGTGACAGGGAAATCGCTCTTTTCTTCTTTCCTTTTCTTTTAGTCTACTTTATACTTGAGTAATGACATCCAGAAAAACGCGTTTTTGGTTGTTAAAAGGAAGAGTGGGAAAGGACACGTGGGAGAGAGACAGTGTTCACAAAGGTGTGTGTGCTTGATACAAGACCAGGCAGGTCTCACCCTGAGGTGGAGCTTCATTACTTTCTGCGTCTGAGCCCTTTGGAGATGAAGGTTAATCCCCAGGACCGAACAACAGCTGTCATTTCTAAACATCCTAAAATTACATTTATCGCAACCTGTCCCTTTACGTACATGAAAGTCTCTTGGGATTCACGGGTGGCTGTTATTGTCAGTCAGAAGAGAGGAGTTTAGTGTGTCATCGGGTATATTTACTGTCCGTTGTCTCAACTGGAAACAGAAAATGGTCTGCCATTTTGTGGGGACATAAGAATTTAAATTGGGGGATATATTCTATTGATTGGTATAGTGTATGTTTTTAGCTAAACAAATAGCTGGAGGGCTGATGGCATATTTTAAATTAGTTCTCTAGGAGGAATGCATTGTGTTTAAAAACAGATTCCTCATGTCTTGTGTTATTGTAGCTAATCCATCACACAAATAGACCCACACATAGTCTAAGCACTTTATTAAAAGGTCCTATAATAGATAATCTGGCTTTAACACACGTACATCTTCTTAAAACAAATTAAAGTATTTATTCATGTGAAAATAAACCAAAAAAAGTTTTCCGTCCAACTGGATTCAAAACACAGGAGTGGAACCTAATACAAATTAATTTGAATACATGGTCTATAACTATTGAGTTCATTCTAAAGTATTGTATCATTATAACTTGTAATAATATCTGTATTATGTGTAATCACAGACCTGTAATCCCATAAAAGTCAAACTTTTGCAAACTTAGGTTTGGTCAAAAAATACTGAAGCAATGGAGCTATAGAAATTGTTGATTTGAAGCAACATTTTTTTGTTTTTGTCTTTAAAAAAAAAGACATTGCCCATCCAACTAAATACCACTTTAGGCCTTCAAGATTATCCCATCAACTAATTACCAGCTTAGTTCAGGCCACAGAGCACAGCACTGCTCCCTTATCCGCCTCTCTGCAACAGCGATGAACAATGTGTCGGGGTGAAGGAAGGTGTGAAGAGGTCTTCTCCTGGCCTGCAGTCTCTAAAGGGAGGAAGCTGAGTGTGACTGTGTGTCTCCACACTGTCTCTCCCTGTGCTGCTAGCTGTGGCAAACTGATTAGGCTCCTGAATGCCACTCTTTGTCACTCAGCACTTTTGCGAGGAACGTGTTTCTATAGTGATTCATGTTGTTAGCCTGTGTCTCCCAACAGATGGATTTAAATTAAAAAATAAAGTTTTCGGTTTAATTCATTATTGTATCCCAGTGTTTTCGGTAAGGGGGAAATCTTGAGAAATGGAAAAGGTAGAGTATCTTTGCTGCTCAGGAAATGCCACACCTCATGGTCTATGATTGGGTAACTAGTATTTAAGGTTTTAGTAGCGTGTCAACCGTTTGCGTGCCAGGATGGCTTCTGTTTATAGTGACACTTCACATGTCACTTCACAAAGCACCGTGTGCCAGCGCAGGAACCACTTAAGGCTTAATGGCACTTAAATGAGCGACACACTTCGACAAACCTCCACATAGCACATGTGCTCTGCAAAAGTGATATTCACATGGAAGGATGGAGGAAAGAAAAAATCCAGTTTAGGTCTCTATAACATCATAATATGAATATTACTTAGGAAAAGTTATAGAAGCAGCAGTGCAACATTTTTTGATGTTCAGAGTCACAACAGGCTTTTGACTTGAACCTGTTTTGCTTGTGTACAAGTGTAGAGCTTCTTCTTTTAACATAATACTGGAAGCACAGGTTTTGATGGACGCGTTGGATGTGTGTCAGAGAGATGTTCGTGTGAATTACAGGCATACATAATTACTAGCTTGCTGTAGAGCTCGGGGGACCGAAACAGAGACGTCTTATTGAGCCATTAGGTAATGACGAAGACATGTTGACCTGAGGTAAGGGAAGTTGTTATGTTATGACCTTAACTAGCTTAGAACTTTGGCGTCTAGAGGGTCTTCCCTAATGTTGACATTACTTCCATGGATTGATCTATCAGTGTCTGCAAATATGATACATGTGTAGTAAGCGAGACTCCTTTAATCTACGGATAAGCAGGGCAATCATACAGTATTGTTAAAGAAGCCTGGATAATACGCCTAGCAAAAGAGTTGGTATCTGCCTCGGAAAAAGTAATCAGTCAAGATCTACAGAGATCTAATGGTTTATGTGTCAGCCAAATGATGTTAAATACATGAACACATGAGGGATTTCCTGAGGCAGCCAGGATATGTGCTTGATTACACTTTCTTTACAATCGCATTTGTTTAACATCATGCATTTAAAGAATGTTACCTATGGTAGCCCAACCCTTTGAATTTAAAGTGTGTATATTGGTAAAACACAGTCCACAGGATTATAATTAAAGCACTCTAGTATTTGTACATAATAGAGTTTGTCTGGCGGCTGGTTTATCTCTGTCAGTCCCAGCTGATGTTCTGACTTCTGAAACCTCCTCCATCATTGCTGGCGTTGTCTGCGTTGACAGCATGCTATGTTGAGTATCTTTGTCTGCAGTCGTATATCTGACTGTGTGGAGCGGCTACACCTAGTGAAGCACTCTCTGAAATCTTTTCCTTTGTGATTTTAGACAATGTTTGAGAATGTAATGGAGTCATGAATGGGTCACAACCTTAGCTTCCGTTGAAATAGATTTACTGTACAGGTGTGTCACAGTGCCCTTACGGCCTTTTCTTTGATTATACTCATTACAAACTTGCACATATATGTTTATAGATATTTTAATTGCGTCATATGCTATCAAACATTTCCTAAGTTTGTATGGAAGGCATTTGGTAATTGGTATTTTGTGCACTTTGCATAAAGACGGTGGCAAAAGACCAGAGGCAAGGACTGTTGGAGAGGAAATGCCTCATGACAAAGGCATGGGGCCGGGACACCTTTTCAGTTCGTCACCACAGGGGGGTGAGATGTAGATTTGAAGTAGGAATTCGCAATTGAAGTTGTGTCTCGTTCGTTTTAACATTCATGTTAACTTGACAAAAAAAAAGAATCTGGTCATGAATAGAGATCCTTAAAAAAGTCATATTTATCCTCTATAAGTTTGTGTATGTGTCTGGTTGTCATCTGACTGCGGTGATATATAATTATATATTTTTTAGTATTAAATATTTTTATTTCTTTCATATAAGCCTAATTAGGGGGCTTAAAGTTTGCTTTTATTAATTTAATCTACATTCTTAGTCTTAACATTCTTCTCGTTTGTCCATAGAAGAGAAAGAGACACTGAGCATGAGACATATCAAAGGACAAAATAATTCAAACTGTCTTTTTTGAAACTCCTAGAGATTGTCATCAATTGTCTGATTTGGCAGAAATACATATTTATGGAATGCCCCCCCCCCCCTTTACGAGGACATGCAAGTTGCCTCTTACTGTAGGTTTGTTCCTCTGTGTTTACAGAAGCTGTGCGCTCTTAAACATGGAATAGGTCCATTTGAGGTGATGAAAGCTTAAATGGATGGCATTGTATGTTATGTCTGGCAATCAATCACTGGTTTAAAAGGAACGGCTTTCTAGTCAATGCAGTGTTCTTATACGCAAATAGATAAACCGAAAAATAGTATCACGTTTTACAAGACTATTTGATTTTCTTTATTAGGCAGTGTAAATACATTGTTTTCCCTTGAGAACTGCTCCCCAAAGCTTTTTTTCTAAAACCATTAGTATCCCATTCTTCACTTTAGAACAGTTCATCTCAGCGTTAGCAGGGAGCGTGCACTACCTCATTTCAGGCTTTAATATACTGAGCCGTGAATGTCAACACGTTTCCTGCTGGTTAGATTGCCCTGTAGGGCAGTGTGAGCATTGCTTATCGGTGCGGTCATTATGTCTCCATTAGGCTTAGAAAATGATGTTGTAGAAACACTCCCCATTATTCCTAAACACAATGCAGATCTGCTAACACTTTTAACTCACAACGGTGTTTGATAAGCCACCTACAGTATATTGCAAATCCCTGCTTTACTCCGTGGAATATAAATGAGGCCTATTGAGAAAATAACATGACCTTTTTGGTGGTGACCTTTTTGCATGTACGAGATATTTACCTTTATCTTCAGGAGAGCTACTTATAATACTCAATTATTTCTTGACATGTTTTCAGATAAGATTCCAATAACAATCTTTACAAAAACTTAAATAGAAAGGAAAAGCCAAATCATAAAGCTCCTAGTGGGCTGCTATCAACAATTGTGTGTATATTTCTGGCATGTACTCCCATTCCTCTCTCTATCAATACCCCGGAGCACTGTGTGGAAAAGAAAGTACACAAAAACCGTGGTCCTCTGAGAGAAGATGACTCCCTACCCTTTCGTTGGATCTGAGACACATTGCATAAAAAATCATCGAGATGGAACTGGGTGTAAATGGGCGTGCATTGTTTGTGGAAGGCAGGATGGAGGGATCTAGGAAAATGGGGAGAGATAGTGCAGAGAAAGAGATGGAGAGACATGCCTGAACTTCCTCTACACCAATTCTTTAATGCTCACTGAGAAGCCCCGCAGTGCAGGCTTTGTCCCCTCATTGTCACAGGCTTATAGAGCCTCTTTGCCAAGTGAGAGGCTTTGGCGACATATGTCACTTCAGTGAGTCTCCTGTCGCTCCTTTAGTCGCTTGAGTGTTGGGGCGGGCAGGGAGGCGTGCCTCTGCACCATGAGAGGAACGACGTGAGGTTAAGGAGGAAGGACATGTCAGATATGTTGGTTCAGAGAGAGTTGCTGGAATGATCTCTTGATGGTCCTGCCCTGTAAAATGTTTTGTATGGACTTGTAGTTCAGCTGCACTCTGATAGAAGTGGACTTAAGATGTAGAATGACTCAGAAACCAGTAAGTAGAACTGTTACTTCATGTAAAGTGTTCTGCCATTTTTACTCTCTGTTCTGACTGTATATGTATTTGAGTAGTAGTGTTGTATAATAATACGTGTTCAGATGATTTATGCTTTACTTTACAGTCTTTAATTTGCAACGATATATCGTAGTCTGTAGGGGTGTGTGTTTGTGTGAGGCCGATTGAACTAAGTTTGAGTTCAAAGAAAGGGAGGGGGTCATTGTATACAGTGTGTGTTGGCAAGGATTAGTCATGTAGTCACACTCTTCGTGCCCTAGCCAACTATTGGTTTGACACAATCCCTGCAGATTTGTGGCTGTGATCTGCCATGTGTTCAGGTAACAGATCCCTCGACTTCCCAAACAAATGCTTTGTGAACTGTTTATATAGTGACTCCACCCCATTTTATGCTCTAAGGATTTTGCCTTTCAAACAGACTGTCAGTTTTGTTTAATTTATGATTAAAGTGACAGGTTTTCAAATCTCCACGTGCATGTGGAGTAGTATAATCTGTCTAACCCACAAAGTTGCTTAACTGGCAATACAGTATGTCTGCTGTGTTTGTATATAAATTGACTGGTTGTTGGTAGGATTAATACAAATGTGGATAAAAGGTCCCACTTCTCAAGTCACTGGTGGACTGTGTACCTCCTGCCTATCAAGGACTCTGCATGTCCTGCTGGGCTTATGTGATTTTCTGTCTGTGATTATGTGCAGGCGTGCTCATGTGTGGGCCTGTGTGTGTAAATTATAGCACACAATAGCACCAGACAGAGAATGATAGAGGCTTACAGCTTTATTACAACATGAACATGCATGTTTACCCCACTGTGACAAACATCTATGCAGCTTTGTTTACCATTCAATCCGATGGAGGATAATCACAAAAAAGTCCTTATTGCAAGTACTACTCTTCCACAATCTCTGAATTTGTTTAATTGATTCTAAATTCAAGCAGCTTAATCCTGCATCTAGTCCACAACAATTACCAAATTAACCTTGCTCACTGAGAAGGGGCAACGCATGCAGCTTTGCGTCCTTAGAAGAACCCAGAGCAGCACTCAGTCACTGTTAAGCAGCGTACTGTATGACTGCCGGGGCTCCCTCTTTCATTCAGCTGATAGCAGGATTAGCTGGAGGCTGGACCCATTTGGCATTGCCAGTGCTGCCGTCACAGTCTCAGCACTGTGAGAACTAAGCCGTGAAATACTAACTGGCTTAGACCAATTTATAGTCTGCCATCTTGGATCTAGCTGTCGTAGCAGACTGCAGCTTTGTGCCAGGTGGGTTTACTGTAAGCATGCTATGCCATGTCACCAGCCAGGCTTTACAGTTCAAAGGGTAATCTCCAGCCAAGTGTTGGGCTGTGTTGTGCTACGAGATCACAACAATGATGAACAAATAATGCTTAATAGTACAATAATATCCTCAATGGGACATTTTGAATACATTAAGGAAATGTTCTTTAAATGGGCCTTTTATTATAGAATATAAGTTTTTCTTATGTATACATGGAAAATCCAAATGTATTTATATACAAAGTACTGATTTTGATAACTCTAAAAACATAATTTCCAATATTATGTATTTCCTTTCTCTCTATTACTTCATTTGAGTGTTAACCCTTCCAATCCATTTATAAATGCCTTAAAGTTACATTTTCTAGCAATAATAAAGAACAGGTTTTTCCTGAGGTACAGCGAGTTGAACAGGAGTCGTTCAAGTATTTAAAAAAGGATAGGCATTGAGTAAGATTTTGTTTGTGTATTTGCGTTGTGGTTTTCTATACTGTCACTTGACAAACACAGTATAACGTTTAAAGTAAACAATGCTAACTTAAATGGAAACTTTGACCATTTTAAACCAGGTTTGTATCGTTGCAATGTTGTTGGTATGTATAACTGAACCATGTTCAGCTTCCTCAGTGTTATTGCCGGTGTTAACTCCCCTCAGTGACAGGCACAGTTTCCCTATAAGTGTGTTTGTTCACAGCTCATTTAGAGAAAAGCATCTCCCCCTCTGTGATGTTCATTAAGTGCAGCATCTCTGTGAAAAGAACATATGCTTGTGATCAAACTGTTGTTGTTTTTCTCCAACTTTAATCAGTAGATTCATCTTTTAAAAATAAATCTTACTCTGACTCTTTCAGGTCCTCTTCCATGTGCCTTACAAATCCCAAGTGACGCCAGTTGATCCATATCAACACGTTCTCCTGATCTCTGCTGTCTCCATCCACCAGTGGAGGGTGATGAGGCTGGTGGGGAGCCTGCAGCTTGTTCTGCTTTTGGTCTTCAGCTCCACAGCCACAGGCCTCAACATCCCTCTGGAAGGTAGGAATGTCATGATACAAATCTTTAATATATTATCTTATTTATAAATCAAACTGGTTGCTTAATGTTTAATCTTTAATTTCATCTTTCTGTTTTGGCATTTGTCAAAAAGTGTGTGTTCTTTTTTTTTAGCTGTCTATCACGCTTAAGTAAATGTTAGCTGCTTTTAAAAAGATGACTAACAAATAACACCTTGGAGTAAATTGTTTAACTCACGAGTGTTGTAGCAGAGGCTTCTTTGTTTAGGTCTGTGAATGCTTTGCAAATGCTGGGATGCTGTTGTAGTTCAGTGTCTATCTCTTTATTTTTCCAGAGTTTAGCATGGTTTGCATACAACTTTACCACATTACTGACTTCTCAGCTTTATATAGGGCAGTAGCAAATAATATGAAACAACAGAAGAATATGTGTGTTCTTAATCCGAAATGTTAACGTTCAACACTTTTGTGATCATTTTGTCTTTATGTTTTGTTTTTATAGTGGAGCAGCCACCAACCATAATTAATAGCTCATCTGGTCCCATTATTGCACTTCCTTTTGACAAGTCCATTACCATCCAGTGTGAAGCCAGGGGCAACCCACCACCAGAGTAAGTGACATCAGCATGATCTCTGTCATAATTAAGCAAATGGCTGATTAAGGATGATCTGTGAGAAAATACCACAGCTTTCCACTTTGTCACATATGCTTCTGTTTATCAGTGATAGATGGATACTGTGTATTTTGCTCCAACAGATACAGATGGACCAAAGATGGCAAAGACTTCATCCCTCCCCACGTCACGACAAACAGACATCACCCAGTTGGTACATTCGTGCTTCACAACAAGCAGGTTGTCGAGTTTCGTGGTACATACCGATGCTACTCTTCTAACAAGTTGGGAACTGCCATGACGGAGGAGATTGAACTTAGAGTTCCCAGTGAGTAACCTTTACACAACAAGCTCAGAAATTACCTTAAAAGGATGACTAATGCTTTTCACTGTCACCGGATACGTTTTTTCTTTTTGTTTAATCACTGTTTTTTTTTTTAATTAGATGTGCCCAAGTTTCCAAAAGAGGTCAATTCCCCCCTCGTTGTTGAGGAGGGAGATCCAATCATCCTGGAGTGTAACCCTCCAGAAGGAGTAGCCCCAGTTAAGATCTACTGGATGTCTATTGGTAAGCAAAGAAGGAGCTGCTGTTAATTGTTACTTTTATGGTGGATATATCTGTTGGTTGATAGTTTTGGACGGGGACTTTCAAAATGTTTAACATATTTACTGTTTGTGTAGAGAAATGTGTGACTACTCTACTTTTGTATTACTTTCAAATTGACAGCACAAGTACAACTAGGCATTATAATAATACAGAGGATGATAATGCTCATAGCAAAGAAGCTCAAGAAAATTGCAATTATTAACAAATCGGCATGTGTGTCGAAATACCATTCTCTGCCGCGCTGTGAGGAAAGGCTACATGTGTTTTTTTTTAAACAATATTATAGTATTACCACTCTAAATGCCATATATGATAGACTATCTTTCCGGTCGGCTTTTAATGATCTATTTGGTCTACTATTGTTTTTGTTAAACCCTCCTTGGAAAAGAATGTTCACGATGATCACCGTGAAAATGCTTCTTCTCCTTTTAATTTGTATGGATGAGCTAACTTGTCTCCTATTCATCTGAAAGCCGTAACGCAAAGAGGATGTGGTTGACAAAATCCATCAAACACAGCAATATGCATACGTATGGTGGATATCATTTGTTCATAGAAAAGCCTTAATGTAAGATGTTTCCCGATTATAGGCCCATTCATTAATTCGCACCATTTGTAATAAGATCAACCACTAGGTTTTTCTGGTGGTGAATTTGCGGAAGTAGAACAGTGTACTTAATTTTCTGGTGACATAGTTAATGAAATAATATAACCAACGTTGTGTTAGTTAAGCATTATATATCTTTTTTCTGCTAAAAGAAACATGTACTACGGTAACATGTTACCCCCAATACAGACTAAAAGCAGTCTGTATTGGGAGTCAAATAAAGACTCTTGAAGCCCCTGGGACACTTTCAGTTGTGCTTCACCTTTGCTTTGTTAATGGTGCAGGTGGTATATTGATGGAGGTCTGTCTACGTCACTTCTACTGAAAGTTTATTAGGGATAAAAACTAAAAGCTGGCACTGAGTTTGGGAGAGCCATGTGGTTGTCCTCAGTCTCCACTGGCCATCAGTGAAGTTAAGAGTGACAATAAGAAGGAAGACACACTCGAGGCCCACAAAGTTTCTTCACACCGGTGCCAGAGACAGTGATTTTAAAAAGTCACCTCAGTTCAGTCTGAAGTGGTTTGTCAATATTTTTCTGTCCAATCCCTTGAGAGCTCCTACAACACACCTGTCTGATGTCAGAAAGAAAAAACGGGTTTTGAAGTGGATAGGGCCTGGAGGCATGGAGCAGAGTCAATGAATACACTGCTGCACAATTCTTGTTTAAAAATCTTTAAAAAATAAAAAAAAGTTTACTTTCCTGTGTGTCAAAGAATTGATTTCAAAATACTGCTGCTGGTTTATAAAGCATTGAATGGTTTAGGGCCAAAATACATTTCTGACCTACTGCTAAATTATGAACCATCCAGAACTCTCAGGTCTTCAGGGACTGATCAGCTTTCTGTTCATGTTTCATTTTTGTTGAAAGGTGCCTTATAAATAAACTTGCCTTGCCTTACATTTTAGTTTCACATGACACATTTTCCAGGGATTGTCTTAACATCCACAGTCCACATGCATTATAAAAAACAAATCTTTTTTTTATGAACATTGACCAAACAACCAATGACTTAAGGCTTTATTTTACTTGAATAATGGATCTGTGGAAACCAAATATGCTGT
The DNA here is from genome assembly GCF_000735185.1 of Notothenia coriiceps. Taxonomy (NCBI): domain Eukaryota; kingdom Metazoa; phylum Chordata; class Actinopteri; order Perciformes; family Nototheniidae; genus Notothenia; species Notothenia coriiceps. The sequence goes on from NW_011355563.1 coordinate 668,294, forward strand.
CACAGTGCACTTACAGTCTTACAGTACCAATTCACCGACTCTATACAAGGAAAAAACGTCACGGCATTTCCATTAACGTTCCATTAATGACAATGATGCAATTTACTATCATGTGACCTAAGTCTCATTAGGAAGCTCTGGTTAAAATCACGCACACTTGGATGCATCATGAATAGCTCTGGTTCACTTGATGGATATACTTGAGATGTTCTGTCTAATTAATCTGCTGAAATCATTGATATAAATGTTCTTTTTTTCAGGTCTTGAGCACATTGAGCAGGATGAGAGGGTTTCTGTGGGCACTGATGGCAACCTGTACTTCGCTTATGCATTACTGAAAGACAGTCGTCAGGACTACTGTTGCTTTGCCTCCTTCACCAAAATACGCACCATCGTCCAGAAAACCGCCATGGCTGTCATTGTCAAGAGCTGTAGGTTAACCACAATACAGCCAGCAGTACTTCTGTCACATTTTCTATTTGTATAGTACTTGATAAAATGATCTGGGAGCACAATATATTTTCCATAGACTATTACAAATTGTGAATCATTCCATGAAGGACAGATCCCTGAGATCTTCACTCTCTAGCAGGGCTTGTCTTGTCATGTTTATTGCTCAATGATAATCTGTTATGACTACTGAATTCAGCGATATATATCGGTGAAAACAAACGATCACTACCCGTATCATTCTCAAGATGTTTGTTTTTGTTCCAGCGAAACCTGGCAATGAATCTGCTGACAGCGGGGAAGCCAGTGAGTGATATTCACACATCAAAGCCTTCACAGTAAAACACATTCCATATCATGTGAACAGGCAGCGTTGCAGGGTTGATTTGCATGTTGCAAACACTCTGCAGATAACAAATTGACTCCAGGCGTGTGTGTAGTTAACTATTATTTAAACATTGATTAAAAAAGGAGAAATTACTGAAGGAGACTGTTTTCTATGTCTAAAGCAGCCGAACCCCCCGCTGTGAGGATGCCCGGCCTGCTGCTGCCCTCTGGTGTTCAGACAGAGAAGGTGCTGCTGAGGGGAAAGCATCTGGAGCTGGAGTGTATTCCTCATGGATAGTACGTATATGTGCAATATCATCACTGTACACTGTATTATATATTATTAAACATAATAAATAAATGGCAGATTAATAACTTAATTTAAACTTTAATGTTAATAGTTTCTATACTTACGTTATTTTCATTTATAATATGATCAATGCATTGATAAATTATATATTGTATCGTAGCTGATGAGAGGAGATAACAAATACAAATATTTGTTAATATTACCAGACAAAACATTTAATTACCATTAACAAATGATGTTTATACATGCTTTGCAAAGTATTTATTAACTAATTACGAATTCAATATATTCATCAACTTGATAGCCACCTGAAGAGTGTTTATAGACAGATTACAAACTAATTATTAGCCTTAAATATAATGTTACATCCATCTCCATATTATGTATGCATCAATACATTGTTAAAATAACTTACATTTCAACATTTATAATAATCTGTAAACATTAGTAATTAATATAATAACTATTGACTACTTACTCAACTATCAAATACCATTTGGTTATAGATCTTTTTATTAATCATCCTATTCATCTGCTATTGTGGCAATTGACATGTTTTTTCATGTCGTAGTCCGACCCCGAATGTAACATGGATGAAAATGGGAGAAACGCTGCCTTCACGGACAAGTGAAGGCAAACATGGAAAGCTGTTGTCCATTTCCGCTGTAGATGAGAGTGACGCTGGGAAATACATGTGTAAAGCCCAGAACTCTGTTGGAGAGGCTGTCCACTACTTTGATGTAATAGTGGAAGGTAAGAGCTAATTATGCATGTATTTGTTGCTGCATTTGGTTTTGCTTGGAGGATAAAGCTGTTTTTAGTTTGTTAATTCAACAAGTGTCTTGTTAACGTCTCCCAGAGCCGCCAAAGTGGCTGTCAGAGCCTCCTCAGAGCCAGCTGACCGTGATCGGGACTGATGTTCACATCAAGTGCTCGGTCAGTGGAAAACCATCGCCGGACATTACATGGAGGAGGAATGGACGACTGTTCAAAGGTGAGTGGAAATGATTCTAGCTGTAGTTTTATGCATATTATAACACTGGGCAGGAGAGCGGTGCAGCAAGCAGCTATACACAGCTTAAACCACCAATATTATATTGTTTTATACTGGAAGAGTTTGAGTATTTTTGTAGTATTTTATGTATTCTTACGGTTGTTTTTCTTTGTAGCATATACATTTTAGTTAATTTCCACTGAAGTTTAACTCTGCTATGTGAAGGTAAAGTTTTGTATTCAACTGTAAAATGTCCTGCCTGAGTACACAACTGTCTTTATGTAAAGGGTTTGTGTAAGAAGATTATAAATATTTCTGGAGAATAAGAACAAGGCTTAACATTTCGATATTGAGAATGTTTCTCATATTGATCTAAAAAACGTTGTAAAGCAAAACCTACACTGATGTAGTCCATTGTTAAAGACTTTGATGATTTATGTATGACTGTGTGTTCCTGTCAGACGACCCAGTGAACAACAGGCGAGTGCTCGATGACACCGTGGTGCTCCACAACGCCAAAACAGAGGACAGCGCCGTCTACCAGTGTGAGGCCTCCAACAGCCACGGCAGTATTCTGGCCAACATTAACATCATGGTGATGAGTGAGTATTACTGTCAAATTGAAACCTTACACAGCCAGTGAGGAAAAAAGTATTGTCTTATTAACACAATGGCCAATTTATCAGGTTCACCTGCCAAAAGTAAATGTTGTATAGTTAGTTTGAGATCAAAAGCATTCCACAGCTCCTTTACATTTTGAGATGGTTTTATTCTCTCTACAAACATTGTTTTTTCTGATCACAAAAGGTACAATTGCACATTATCCTCAATCAGCCTGCATTCCATCCATAAAGCCGAGTTTGACTTAGCCACGGCCACTCATAATGACTCAAGTCTTGAGAGAAGAAAACCCTCTCAGCTTCACCTTTTTTTTCAACACTTATGATTCAGTTCTTCTTCTTAATGCAACCGACATTTGTAAGAAATATGCAAATGTCTTTTTCGAATGAAAAAAAACCCTCGACATAACTGAAAATGTCAAAATAATTCTCAGCACTTGGGCCTCTATAAAAGATCATTTATCTCTCAAGTATTGCAAGAGGTGTGATGCCTGTGCCTGCATCTGAATTATATCTGTGTTTTCAGTTATCTGCTCGCTTTCTTTCTTGTGGAAAAAAATCACTCATGGGCAATAACTTGACATTTGAGCTGCTGTTATCTCTCCTCCTTACCTTGCTCTTAGATATGGCTCCTTTGATACTGACAAGGGACTACCAAGAGTACGCTGTAGTATTAGGAGGGGACATCCTCCTGAACTGCAGTGTTTTCAGCTCTCCGCCCTCCAAAATCTCCTGGTAAGTAATCACCCAGAAGAACAGGTATATTAGTCTGTCCTTTTGAAACATATAGTGTTAAAACAGAAAAACTCTATACCTTTTTCAATGTGAGAGGTTTTTTCCAGGGGACAGTACATACCGCTTTATCAGTCAGTTTGAAATCAGTTCATCAGGAATAAACCGGAGCACATGCTCACTGCAGTGAATCACGCTAGCAATGACACACTGCTTCAGGTGTTGGCATGACATAGATGTGACATTTATACTTGTTTAATGAGATAATCCTCCCCCTTGCCTTGAAATTGAGCTAATTGTATCTGAGAAATATCACTGCAGCTCTGCTACAGATCCACAGAAGGGAAATTGGATCTCAGACGATCCATAATACGATAGCTTTACAAGAACCTTTTATGTTTAGCAACATTCAATTCATTGAAATCAAAAGGAACAAATAAATTAGGGCAAAAGAACAAGGTAGAATAATATACTTAAGATGATATATTGTATGTATGTAAAAGAAGTCTTACACCTAAATTACAATTGTAAAAATGAAATGGGCATGATTTACTGAACTTAATCAATTACCTGGAGTTGTTGCATCTTAATTGGCTAAAACGTTCTCTCCTAGGGCCAGAGATGACACGCCGAAAACCATTGATGGGATACGCTTTTTCCCTCTAAACGAATCTTTGCAAATCATCAGTGCAGACAAAAAAGACAGTGGGAGATACGAGTGTGTTGCCTCTAACAGCGAGGGCATGTCTGCTATCACTGCTGTGCTGGATGTTAAAGGTATTTCAGTGACAGGAGAAAAAGTCACTGCATACAATTATTCAATATACAGATATTCACCCAAATGAAGGAGTTACATTTGCAAACCACATTATAAATACAATTTAAGCTTGATTATTTTTACCCAACGCTGCTGTGATGAATAAAGTGATAACAACTAGGTGGTCTGTAAGGTCTGTTGAAACATGCTTGTGCTAGAAAGCCAATAAATATCTTAGCATCCAGACCAAAAAATCATCTTTTATTGATTGGCAGTATAAGAAGATGCTGCATAAATAATAATGTGGTGGAACATATTTTGAAATCTATTTTTCATGAATGAAAATCACCATGAAATGTATTGAGCAAAATCCGTACATTTCCATCCAGGAGGCAGTTACTGCGAGAGGGACACATTAATAAACTACATAAATTGGCTGAACTTCAAATACATGCATCTCATTTGCAGCATGCAGGCATTATAAATCATTATTCTCTCTGGCTGCACCATATCTTATCTTTTTTATGTGTTTTTCTTCTTGGGATTTGTTCTTATCTTTAGACCCTACACACATAGTATACCCACCTCAGGACGTGCAGGTCATCAGTGGCACCACAGCCCAGCTGATGTGCCAGGCAGAGTATGATAAAAGCCTGCAGAGCACCTTTGAGGTGGTATGGAGGAAGGATGGTGAAGAGATCCCACTTTTGTCTGAAGAACATTCCAGGTAGGCTCCTGAGGTTTGATAGTGTTTCCATTCGTTTTCAGGTGTTTTTTTTTCTCCTAAGAGTCTTTATCTCTTTGCTTATCCTCAGGAGAAAAAATGCATAAAAAGTCCCGAAAGCTTTGTGTTTATCCTACTCAGTAGATGGTCAAAGACAGGGGATTTTGCTATTTTTTGTCTACTTAATAAATAGCCTGATTACCTCTGCCAAGTCTTTGCTGGCCTGCTTAGTACGTAGGTTGTTATCTAAGAAAAAACAACACATTTTTTGTAAGATTTACTAGAAAGTTGGAAAAGCTCTAGCAGAATCTATTGCATTTCAAACAACCTAGAACATATAATCTATAATTATCTAGCACTATGTTCATTTTGATGTAGATTAAGAAAAAGCTTTTCCTATTTTACTTCATTATTAACAATGCAGAGGATTGTGTAGCTTTGCCGGAGGTGCAAGATGCTTTCTGACTGCTTGATTGATTGAACTTGAATTCTATCTATGTACTAACAAATGGGATTTTATGTTCAGATACTTTGCGGACTATGGCATGCTGCAGATCATGAGTGTGAACCTGAGTGATCAGGGAGCGTACACGTGCGTTGCCAGAACCAGCCTCGATGAGGACAATGCCACTGCACTGCTCACCGTGCTGGGTAAGGTGGTTGTGTAAATAATATAGTATGGAATATCATTCATTATTGACTAGACATTCCTTGAAAGGGCTCAGAATATAGACAGTGTTATAAATATTTGAAAACAGTGGGTTGCATTGTGGTTTTGATGTCATTGTAATGTTTCAGCTCTCCTCAGATTATAAATTGACTTTTGATCCTGTTCTATTTGTTTTGTTTTGCAGATGTTCCCGATGCTCCCAAAATTGTAGAGATTTCAGAACTTCCGAGTCCGAGGAATATTAGCCTGTATTGGATACCCGGGAGTGATCACAACAGCTCTGTGATAGGTGAATAGTTATATTAGTGTAGAAGAAGTAGAACAGCTGATGTCTGAAAATAGGTGTTAGTGGTGCTAAATAATGCAACAGAAAAACAACATGTTCTCAGGGGTCATCAACAGCTGTGACCTGCTGTGACTATTAGTTGTTACAATTAAGTGTACAGCCCACATAACGATGTAATTACTTTTTTTTAATGATGGTATTTCAGAATAATTAGAGTGAGGAAAAAAGTTGTGTAGGTTAAGTGAATGGAATAGAATGTTTTTCTGCAGTTACTGTAGAAAACAACATAATAGGATATTAGCAGATACATGATTTCCATGCACACACCCAATTATATTTTACTTAAGTAGCAATAATATAATGTAAAAATAAATGTCTGTTAGAAGTACTCAAATTCTGCATTAAAATTATAATTAAAGTAAAAGTACAATAGTGTTTAAAATATATCTCAATTAGTTCATTTAAAAGTACTCACAACTGGAATTCAGAATCATAAATATAATAAGATGCATTCATGTGTTCACTACCTAAATATAGTAGCTGGTAAGGAGGACATTTTAACTACTCTACATAAAGCTGATTAGCTTATTCCATTATATTTCATCAGAATTTCTGAGAGTATACTTTGTATTATGATTCTGAATCTGAAAAGTAGTAACTAAAGCTTTAAAATAAATTCAGTGTAGTCACAAGTACAAAAAAATATAAATGTATACAGTATAACAATGGAAATAATTAAGTTGGAAACAAGTAGCTTTTACAAGTACAATACTTTAATACTGTAATTGTAGTTTGTTACTTTCCATCCCTGCACACCTACTGGCACTTTCAGCTAATTTTGTTCAGTGAGTGCTGTCTGGATGAACAATCCCTAACACGTAAATAAGTTGAACTTTAACACCTAAAGTCTGCAGACTAGTGTTAAACCCTCCATTACAAATGTTCTTTGATACAAGTTCAAATCTAGATGCTGCGCATTGTCATGTTTTCTCTGAGAGTGAAAAGATTCGGCTGCATTGATCACTGTTGAGTGCTAACTAAAGTTATTTCACAAGCAAAGGCTGCAAGTGGCAGTGAAGTGTTCAGGAACCTGGCACAGTAGCTTGTGTCTCATTTATACTTCAAAAAGGGTCTCATTTATTTTTGGAAACTTGTGATGAAAAGATTTTATATCAACTGATAAGTGTGTCCTTGTAGTGTTTATGTGCTTTGATGTGTGCTATCTATGATCAGAAATCAGAATAGACATGCCTGAAGAAGATCCTTTGTTAGTGTAAAATGTGCTGTTTTGTGTTTAATTAAACATCTTGGAGCAGCACACATGAGTTATGAGGCCAGAAATTCTCTAAACGATATCCGTGGATCAGTTTGGCTAAACACCAAGTGAATGTGTGTGAAGAAATATTAAAATGATCTGATTAATTTGCCTTGGAAATTGCCAAAAGGCTTTGCATGAAATCACTCCCTTGTTTACTCATTTATTTTTCCCTACATGATGAACATTCAGTAACAAGTTGTTAACAGTGATGTTCGACACTTCATTTTTGACACACCTACGTGGCAGAATGATTGTGCACATTTGACATTAAGGAGCAATTGCATTAGTGGATTTTTCGAAAAAGAGTGGTTAAGTCTAGTAGTCAAAACAATTATTATAATTCTTGAGCTCGATAAAAAACATCTAATGGTTCATTAAAGATGAGCAAGGATTGGAGAGGACTACTGAAAAGGCACGAGGTTGCCTACTTATGCTAAGGTGGCTGTTGCTCTTAATGTTGCCACTGCAATGAATTGTGGGAAAATGTAGAGAATTTAACAGCTCTGTTCATGACACCACTTAGATACTGTATGTCTAATATCGTCATTTTACTTGGTTAAAAATGTTCTTAGAAAAATAAAATGTATGTAAACCTGAAACTATAACTTTCTTTTGGCCTTTTGGGGTCAATGAAACATTGACATTTCTTAACTTTTTAGGTTGAGTTTAAAAAATGTGTGTACCAACAACCCTTGTGCTAAACCTATAATCACCCCTGACAAGCTTTGTAATTAACGCACTGATATGAGCAAACTCTAAGAAAAGGTGTTTATGAGAACGTTCGATTGTTCCTTTATTTATTTTGAGAAAGTGTGGAACATGAACTGTAGACATAATGTATGTTGGACTTTAGAAAATAATCAAAGGAGTGTAAAGCATGCTTTCTCAGCTGTAGTGATGATCTGTTGTACAGTGACTGATCATGAGGATTTCTTCTGTCGTCTGTGAGCACAGAGTTTATAGTGGAGTACGAGGAGAGCCAATGGGAGCCCGGAAGGTGGCGGGAGCTACAGAAAGTCCCCGGTAACCAGGCAACAGCGGAGCTGGCACTACATGGTAACCTTAACTACCAGTTCAGAGTGTATGCTGTTAATGCTGTTGGACCTGGACCCCCCAGTGAGCCCACTGAGAGACACAAAACACCCCCTGCTGGTGAGACTCGCTCCCTTTAATTATCATGTTCTGCTTTGGGTCTCTGTTGATTGTGAAAGCATGCAAAGTTTTAACAATTTGTGAAAAGTGCAGAGAGTTGCTGCGTGGAGAGGCCAACCTTATTCCACAGGACTTTTTCTAGCAGTGGGGGGTATGGATATTTTTGGGTCTCGGGAGCCCTTAAATCGCCAATTATCAGCTCCAGCACACGATGCTGCTTAATCATGACTCTCATTTGAATATGCTTGTGTGTCAAATAAGGATACTTGTGCTACTGTACAACTACCAAATATTCAGTTTTAGCTGAACAACATTGAGGGATATTTGCATTTTGGCAGTAAAAGACAAGAGTCAAAATAGTTAGATTCGCTCAATCATGCTATTTTTCTATATATTCATTATATTATTTTACATTTCTGTTCAAAGCTCCTGAAAAAAACCCAGAAAGCATCAAAATTCAAGGCCATTCTCCTAATCAAATGGACATTAGCTGGGAGGTAAGATTATGGATCTGTAGACAAATACAAACAACTGATATTATTGTATTTTGATTTTTGATTATATTTCTAAGACATCAACACTCTATCCTCTTGTAGCCGCTGTTGCCAATTGAACACAATGGCCCAGGCCTCGAGTACAGGGTGCGCTACAGAAAACTGGGGGTGGGAGATGAATGGAAGTTGCATATGGTCAACAGACACTCCTTTGTTGTGAGGAACACGTCCACGTTTGTCCCCTACGAGATCGAAATTCAGAGCAGGAACAGCCATGGCTGGGGACCAGAACCTAAAATCGTCACTGGTTACTCTGGAGAAGATGGTGAGTGTGATGCAAACTTAAGACTTCCTCAAAAATGTGTACTGTCATTATCATATTTCAATCTATGTGTACATGCTACTCACTTTGCTTGTTCTTAAAACATACCCTAAGACTGAACTAGCACATGTACAGTAGCTGTTGTTTTGCTTTTTACTTACTTTGACCTCTTTGTTATCAAATCCCACCCCGTCTTCAGTCGTCTTTTGGCATTGTCTGCAGGAAAATGTGTCAGGTTAAGTTCTTTCTTTTTCTCATGCTTTTTAACCCCGTGCAGGTGTGCAGTAGTGACTTTTCCTCCCCCTCTGCTTAGAAAAAAAAACTTCTGTGCTAAATCCAGCAGGTGGCAGATAACCTTTGTAGAGCAGAGGGGTGTCAAATGTTCACTTCTGTCTCAGAAGCTGTGGGAGATTTGACAGATCAAAACAAACTTTTTGCTTTGGGCCTATTGAAACCCAATGGCTTTTTCCCTGTCTCTGCTGTGCTTCTCTCATTTCCTACTCCCAGTTCAGTGAATTGTAGAGCAGAAATATAGAGTGTTTTAATTTCATGTTTGGTGTTGTTTTTGTCTCTACTGAAGAAAAGAAAACGACAAATCTGCCTCAATTGGTGTCCTGCTGAGTTTGTATTAGTGCAAATACACCGTTTTATTTACTACCAAAACCAGCAAAAAAGCTAATTTCAGCACAGCCTGAACAAGAATAATGACCTGTTATGGCTTCAACATAACAGCTCAGACCACCATCGATGAGAGCGTTTTTGTCCAACATGATTATTTTGTTGTATAACCCTCTGTATCTGCAAGTATTTATTCAGTTTATTTTCTTTCTTTACAGCTGTAAATGGTATTGTTAAAGAGTTGCTTCAAAGGTATCCTGCTGTTAGCAGTCCGTCTGTTTTCCTGACCTTCCTCTTTCTGTTCTCCAGTCCCGACCGCAGCACCACGGGACATAGCGGTGGAGGTGATCAACACAACTGTTTTGAGAGTTAGCTGGACCCCCGCCCCCGCCGCCACAGTGAGAGGTCATCTCGGGGGCTACCATGTACGTTGTTCTTATGGTCCTGAAACCTGATTTCTTTCAGAACGAAGTTGTGTAACTGCAGAATTTCCATAGCAGCAGAGAAACTCTGAATATCAAAGCCTCTTATTAAATATAGTAATCACACTTTGGTTGATGAGATAAGCCTTGTAAAATGATGAAATCTTGTTTCCATATTCATTTTGCAGCGCTGCTTTTAAAAATATAAATAAACAATTAATATCTGCTTGAGTGCAGTGCACACAAACACATCACAAAAAAAAGGAGGTAGCAGGAGAGGTGCCAATTCACCTCCTAGGCCACCTCAAAACTGCTCCCTTTGTGCCGGCCGGGTACCTGGCATCCTCTCTGCTCTGCCACCTCTCCTATCTGCATGGGGTTGCGTGTGTGCATTGTGTAATGTGTGTAAACACAACAGAGTGGAGAAATACATTTCCCTGTGAGGGATTAATAAAGTATGTGTTCTTCTTCTTCTAGAAAGGAGATGAAGTTGTTATAACTTTCCTGATAATCATTGTTGGCACACCAGTCATAATTTCGTTTTAATAAAACTCAGGTCATACATGTTTGAGAGGGGGAAGAGAGATCTGAGCGCATCTGGTCCCTCCAGAGACGCAATATGGAGACTTTTTGAAATAGGTGACCTGACGTACTTAAAGCTGTCCGCTTGTGATCGCATGTTAATGCCAGGTCTGAACAGAACCATGCTGTAGGCACAAAGGGGTTATTAAAGTCAAATCAAGTGAAATACATTACCCTGATTGATTTCCTGGTGCAGTTAGATATTTCTTCTAGGTCTCGTTATAAAATATATTCCTAGGGTTGAACCCCTTTCACTTGCCTCTTGAGTGTGTCAAAACCAGATATAAAAGATAAAAGAGACGCCCCTAACTTTCACAGTTTTTTTTATATACGTGCTATTTGAATAATGGACGATTGAAAGACAAAACAATTCACAATGTGATTTCACAATAGGGATTGCTTTTCGTTTGTGGGTGTTACATCCCGAAAATCTTAGACACAGCCCTGAACTAAATATTGTAGAGTGGGCTTTAGATAGTAGGGTAACTAAGTAATGCTGATTATATAGTAACACATTAATTGGCGTGTAAAGCATAAAACTCAGTTTCCTACAAATAAAAGTATATGTCATTTAAATTCAACAAATATCATCATGGCAATGACCACACAAATAAATCATTATTTCTAAACCTGTAATATTTTGTAAGGTTCCCAAACCTGCCTTGTTTTCACCTTTTTTGTGTGGAATGAGTTTGTGTTAACTAATGTAATCCCTCTGATTAACTCAATAAGAGATTTTTGCGTGTTATGACAGAGGCTTATATTATTGATGTGTAATTTGATTAAATACTTTTTATATCTATGTCAAATCACCTTTTACTTCACTGTCACCTGTGAAGGCATTAACAGTGTCTTATACAGGGACAATGACAACCTGACTATAGGAAACAGTTATTCAGACGCACACCATCACACGAACAAAGCAACACCTCCCATTAATAGTTAATATTTGATGTCTAATATCAGATTTCTGCCGAATTAAAAGGGAAACCAGGCATTAATTGCTGCTCCTCAACTTTGTCTTTGTCACCGTTCTGCCATTATCGCTGTCCTTCTCTTCCCTCCCTCATCTCTTTGCTCTCGGTTAAGACGTGTTCCTCATCACAATCTTCCATTGCTTCCCCCTTTACAGGTTCACTGGGTGAGGAAACGAAGTTTGCTGAATCCGAACAACATTTTGGATGAGCGCCAGTCCCTGTCTTTTCCCGGGAAGAGGACTCATGCCATCGTGCCGGGTCTCGAGCCTTTCTCCGAGTACAGACTCACTGTCAATGTTTTCAACAAGAAGGGCAATGGGCCCAACAGTGACCCGGTCACATTCAACACTCCAGAGGGAGGTGAGGTGACACAAACACACAACATACAGGTGCTCCTCACACACTTATAAATAACTCTGCTAAGTACATTATAGGAATATCAGTCAAGCTTGCAGAAAATCCCGTAAGGAAATGGTGATAGTTTATTGTGATTCAACCAACACAACAATAACTTTTAACAAAAGCACAGATTTAATTTATAGTTAAGTCCTCCTCCACAATTGTTCGTATTTTGTCACTTAACCTTGATGCTTGAGCTTGATGTTATAGCATAAGAAATGTGCCATGTGTCATGCTAGAATGAGTTCATAATAGTATGCTGCTAAAAAAAGGACATGTCTTTGTGCTCAGTGTAAATCAGAGTTGAATGTCTACTTTAAAGCAGGATTTGTATCTGCACAACTGTCAATAGTTTGCAACTTACACAGGTGTAACACAGACACTTGAAAACCATTGTTCACATACACTGATAATTTATAATGAAGTCTATGCATATTCATAGATTCTTGATTTTTCAGAGGGTCAAAGACCATATCTTGTTAAAAAATAACAAGGACATTTTACTACTTTTTACTGGCACACTAACACTGACACTAATTACAAATAAAGTTGTTTAAGGTATCAAAGCAAGTCTGAAATAAAGTGGTGACAATAATGTTTAACCTGGAGACCAGGAGGAAAAAAGTAATGTGTGAAAATACTTGTGAAAGGCTGCTCCATGTTGCAGCCTTGTGAAAAGACAAAGCTGCTAAAAACAGGCAAACTGTCATATATGCGTCTTCAGTGTGTTAGTCATCTGTTTAACAAACAAGAAAAGGCAAAAGGAAGCTTAAATAACAGAAGAAATATCAGCCATAAAAAGACACTTAAAACAACAGAGAAACATCACTGACCTTTTGATGTAATTTGATCTACTGAAACATGTCTTTACAGTTGTACATTAACATTACTGTCACTCCCATAGCTCCTGCACAAGTGCCAATCCTGACTGCCTCCAACGCCCAGATAGACTCCATACTGCTGGTGTGGGGCCCGCCGCGGGAAGCCAACGGCATCCTTACTGGTTATCTCCTGCAGCACCACCTCAGTATGTACACGCACGCACGCGCACGCACGCGCACACACACACACACACACACACACACACGCACGTGACTACTGTAATTACTCATTGACTTACTCAGTGTCGACCTTTTGCCCTATGTAATGTTTCCCATTAATAGATTTCTCTTTGCTGTAGCTGAAGCTTTATCTGTAGTGCAAGGCGCTGTGTGCGAAGTGTAAGAAAAACTGTAGCTGCACTGCTGGTGCTCTGCGACACCACAGTTTATCTTTGAGTCTACAGGTTGAATATCCATGTTATAACACTGGAAAAATAATACACACAATGAATGACCCTTCTTCCATCTCCTCTCCTCTTTAATGTTATCATACCAGCCACTAGGTAGGACTGTTTAATACTAAAAGCTGCAAAGTGGTCGTAATTGTGCAGCCTGCTTCAGTACAGATTGTGGTTTGACATTTTTCAAAGTGTTTCTTATCTCGTATCCTCCAGGATTGCAGGTTTCCTTTTTTAAAAACAACTACTTTTTAAGTGCCTCTTATTCAAAATTATTTGGCATTTATTACTCAGTACATTTCCGTCTTCAGAATTAAAACCCACACCTTGAGAACAAATGAATGAAGGGCTTTCATTACTCTCCCTCTGTTTTCAGAGCCTACACAGCCTCGCTGGCTGACATTTCTGAAATCTTTTGTGTAAAATGTGAAGGCAGAGACAGCCCTTTGCCGCCTCCACCAGCACCCACTGAGTCTGGCCAGCTCTTCAATACACTCTGTCCCCCTCTCCTTTCTGCTTTTTCCCATATCAGATGTCAGGCTTTACACAGATATTCCCACACAATGCAGTCCGTGGGTGTTTCTAAGTTTTTTGGGTTGAATTGATTCACTCTGCATGCATATCTTAAATTTAGTTTTCTGCTAATTATATGATTAAATGTTATATGTCATCCTACAGTATATACACATCCAGTTGAGTCATGAATCCGCTGTGTAATTAACCTTTGAATATTTCTTACAACATTCATTAAAAAATGAAATTTCCAGTTTTTCCGTGCTGCAAACAAACATCAATCTTCCCAAGCGGCACCTTAGACTTGGCATATATTCAGTTACCTGCATATCAACATTGGCACAGTAATGAATTCAACGTGGGGGGGTTTCTGGAGAAGTTAGTTGCTTTCTACAGTCTGCACACATACTATACTTTGATCTATAATGCAAGTTTGGTGATACTTTATGCTGCTTGTGATTGCTGCTCCTCTGATTTTCTTCCTACTGCTTTATGTTTAATTATTTTCCTTCGTCTCTTTTCTTTTTTTTTTTTTCACCTATCTGTTCTTTTATCTGCAATTTTTCCCCTTCCTTTTACACACGTTTTTAATGTGTTTTCTTTTTAATATCTCCTCAACATCCTCCACCTGTGTTTCTGTCTCCCTCTCTCCTCCTCTGCTGCTTTTCATCTATTGACACTTGTTTATACGCTCCCACCCATCTCCTCTTGAGCTCTCTATCTCCTCCTTTCATCTCCTCTCCGCTTTCTTCATAATGTATTCCTCCTCAGCTCACCTGTCATGACACGTATCTGCTATATCACTTACTGCATGAGCTAGCATGACATCTCATCCATTGACTCTCATTATAGTTGTGTTCCATTAACATACAACACGTGCCGACCATGATGACTTTTTTCTACGTGTTTCCGGCGGAGGCTCACTCATGCCTGTTGAACTGACCTGACATCCTTCTCCCTCCTCTATAGTTAATGAGACCACACTGGAGGTAGTGGACTCCCAGGAGACCAAAATCACTGGGGCTGACACCACCCAGTGGAAGCTCCATGGCTTGGAGGGGGGGAGCCTCTACCGCTTCCTCCTCAGCGCCTGCACTGCAGCCGGCTGCGGCCCCCCGCTGACCCAGGAGAGCAGCACTGTAGCCCTAGAACGTGAGTGCAGGAGATCAGTGTACCTGTTGTGGCACTGGGGTTAATGAGATATCATTTGCATTTGCATTGCTTAGTGGCAGTGGTTCCCAACCTGGGGGGCGCGCAAAAGACCGCAGGGGGAGCGCCAAGCCTGAGATGATTTGAGGCCAAATATATAATATTTAGACTTTTTTTTTTTTACATATAATTGTAAGGCAATACATGATTGTCACTAAAAGCCTTGTCTCTACATTACAATAAAATATAAAAAATAATTGATTAATTAATTTTAATAAAAATTCTAGTTAGTATTAAAGGCATAAAAAGACAGAAATGTATAATTCTTTCTTTAATATAAATGTTTCTTCTGCCTGTAAAGTGTCCAAACCAGGCTTGTCTGGATAAGCGCATTTTTAAAACATAGTCATTGTCCATGCCGGTTTCAGTTTCGGTCTCCTCCATTTTGTAGATTATTTAAGACTTTTGAATCCACATAAACACATTGGCAAAATCCGGCTTACTTTGAGCATGTGTTTTAAACAGTTTAATCCCTTTGTGAATTGTTTCCACTTCCATTGTTTTCCGTCCTTTAATTTCTTCATACAGCAGGAATCCAAATGAATGAATCCTGAGTCCAATAACCATAAAAGTCACTCCAATAGTGCTCCGTAATTACGCTTTCATCCTCCTTTGACAAAATACTTCACATTCATCCAGTTTGTGACGGTATTTGTAGCATTTTTGAGACTTTTAAACTTTAATTACCGCTGTTACTTGTAAATTACCGAAACTGTGACGCTACAAACTTATACCGTGCCGTTGCAATGTTCTTTGCATCTCTTACATATTCTTGTTTCACTGTCAATGATGACATGATGAAAACTATTTCAATTTCGCCCTTCACACAAATACATTTTGTATTACTTTACAATGAGGAGAGACAATGAGGATAGAAGCTGAGCAAACACAAGCACAGAAGGATCAGTAATGTAACAATGGAGGCACAGCATAGCACCAGGATTAGTTATTATTAGATAATTTTCTAATAGAGATGGGAACTAATTGAATTGAAATAAGCAAATCGTGTTTCAAGAGTTTGCGTATAAAAAGTTACGGCTCCAATTTTCATATGATAGTGATTGTAAAAATAAATAAAAAAATAAAAAACTGCAGCAGAGGACTCACGTGAATTTAGATTTGAGTCGATGGTCCTGGGACATTTCGAGCTTTAGTAAAAAAAAGCTACAGGACTTATTTTTGTAGACATATTTTTGAAGGACACTCGGAACTAGTATAGCCCACAAACAGGAGTGGTGTGTTTTGCTTTTATAGTTTTGATTTGGAGTCAAGCAGCAGCATTATGAATAATGTTATCCTCCAACTACCCTTTAAAAAAGAGCAGTGAGAAGTTACTTGAGATGAGAGCATGCATTAGATTTGTGGCATTTTGCTAGCTTGTGAGTGTCTGTATCCTGGCGGTATTTCACACATTGTCTGAGATGTTGGATTACAGATTAACTTGATTGGGTGAAAAAATGCTATTTTGGCACTGCTGCTGATTTGCGATTCAAAGCTTAGTTTGGACTCAAAGACACTTCTGAATCAATCTGGGGAGCTAGAGATCCAAAATCCTCTTTGATGATGCAATCTCTGAGTGTAGAGGCATTTCTGTTTCTTTTTTTTTGGACTTCAGATAGTATTTATTTAGTTTTTCAGAAATAAAGAATGCAAAGCATTTTGTTTATTTAGCCCAACTGAAATGTATAACCATGTGTCATCTGCAAAGCTATGAAAATTGACATAACACTCTTTGAAGGCATCACCTAAATGAGGCATGAAAATGTCTTAAATCTGACTGGTCATTATTTCCTGTTGGTGGCTGAACATGATATCTGTAGCACTTGCATATAGTTGATAAATGATGGCGATGGATTTTATATTACACAATCTCTTAATGACCTTCAGTTTTCATCAGGTGGTTGTTCAGGATGTCATATATTTCAACTGAGGGAATTAACGAGCTGATAAGTTCATAGAACAAAAATCCCTGTAGGATCCTATCCTGTTGCACAACAAATTGACTTTACACTGTCATCTACACTGAAGCCAATCATTTTGACATTTTATAGCATTATAGCGTTCAAAAAATGCTAATGACAGTTCTTTAGTTAAAATGTGTGCCTTCTGGTATGTTTTGCTATCATCATATGGTTTCTTTCACTAGAGTGTGCCAAAGCCAGCTGGTGGCTTTATTGTGTTTTAGTTTTTTATTAACCTTTAATTTAACAAATAATTCAGGCAATCTGACTAGTATGGGAATCATTACCTGCCACCATTTAGTTTAACTGTTAATTTCAGCCCTCGTAGTACACATTTCTAAGTTGTTTTAATAAAAGGTATTCATTCCTCTCTGGCTTTTAAATTTCCTCAGAGACGCTCTGCATCTTGTAGATGTATGTCCAACCTGAGAGCCGTTAGATGCACTGTTTGTAAATGTGGTTTGGTACGGGGCTCGGTGGGGAGATAAACAGTTCGGTTCTGAGCGCTGTGCTCGGGGCATGTTAGTCACAATGCACCAGAGCAGATTTATGGATGTCAATAGCACAGAGCAGGGGCACCATCATTCTAGAGTTGATGATAGGGGGTGATGGAGTGACGGCGAAAAAATAAATGTATGTGAGTTATTGAGCCGCGGTTATGAATGGCTCCTTTCAAACTTTACCTGGTGAGCTTTTAATGCTTATTATTAAGTCAGGATAAATCATAGCTTCAAAAATGGTCTGGACAAACAGACTGCCATACCAGAGCAAAAAACAGCCATAGAGTTTTCAGCAGTGACCACATGACTCTTTGAAAGGCTTGGAACAAAAAAAGAGAGTGGCTGAAGTGAGAGACAGAACAGCATCACAACAGAATGCTGGTGTGAAGCATCTGTGAGAAAGATGAGCAGGAAAAACGAAAAGAGAAGATCTAATGGCAGAAGAGTGTGGCAGAAAGAGGAACATATAAATATATGATTTAACAAAGCAACAGAGATAAAGCCGACTGCAAACGTGACTAAGATTAAATAGGAGCATACACCTCCATAATAAAGATGTGTTCATCTTCAATAGAGTCAGTAAAGGATTCAGCAATCAGAGCAGAACAATCTGTCAGTTTACCAATGTGTCATACGTTTTAATATTCAAAATGTTTACACTGGACAACGTGAGAATTAATACAGGCAACCACATGTGCGAATTAAATGATGTGTGTGTCGTCACAGGTAACAAAAAAGTAAACCAGTGATTTTTAATTAATTCCATGTTACAATGGAAAATGACAAACTCAGTCAGTACATTAAGCAACAAATACATATACAGATTATGTTGCTGTTCTGTTCTGTTGACAACGTATATACAATGACTGTCTGTCTATCTGTAGACTGTATGACTATGGAGATTTACAGTATACAGTAGCATGATTAAGGTATTTATTTAGCTGTCCTTCCTGAAACTAAAAACAACTAAACAAAACATACTGCATAATATCTGTTTAGCAACAGAAAGCCAACAGACACAGACACATAGCAGCTGCCCACAATTGGTAAAAAAAAAGCTGAATATTATTCTTGTTAAGCAGGTTTAAGAAATGTGTGTCGGTGGATATCAGTTGAACAGTCCTTTTAATTAAACTGGAAAAAAAAAAATGTGTTGAAATATGTCTTGTTTCCTGCTTGCAATTAGGAAGCACATTTATTGGGAGGACAAAGTGTATGATGTTTTTTTTCTCCACGGAGCCCTCTCGTGGTGCAGCTCTCCACCAGTCATCAAATCCAAAATCCACCTGTGTGCGGTTGTATTTATGAGGATGCACTGCCCACGTAATTGTGTGTGTGGGTGTACATGTGTGTGAGTAGGTGTGTGCGTGTGTGTCTTTATGCCTGGTCTATAAACCTTAAAGCTGGCTTTCCATATATCTGTAATCTTCTGCTGTATTTCATTTCTTTTTTTATCCCTCTGAAGATTTGTCCCCGACTCCAGCTGGGGCCCCTGTTCAGAGCAGTATGTATTACCGCCTGCAGCCCCTGCGCTGTTCACATAGAAGAAGTAGTTGTAGACATAGTCAAGGTTGTATGTGTGTTGTGTGTTGTGTGTTGTGTGATGTGTGTTGTGGGTTGTGTGTTGTGTGTTGTGGGTTGTGTGTTGTGTGTTGTGGGTTGTGTGTTGTGTGTTGTGTGTTGTGTGATGTGTGTTGTGGGTTATTGTAGCAAATAGCTGGCTGTAGCCTCAGTAAAGGTTTGTCCTTAATAGTTGTACGGATATCGTCAGTGTTGGAAGAAGTCACTCACATCCTTTACTTAAGTCAAAGTACAAATACTAATACTATAAATAATTAATACTTAAAATACTCCAGTACAAATAAAAGTCCTGATTTCGAATTGTTACGTGAGTAAAATTACAAAAGTATTAGCATGAAAATGTATTTAAACTACAGAAAGTACTCATTCTGGACAATGGCCCAATTCAGAGTAATAAAAAGTACAAAAATATTATCATCTAAACCTACTCCAAGTTTAAAAAATAAAAGTAATTGTCATGCAAATTGAACTTATGACAGTATTGAATTATTATGGTTATTATACCATCCTGTTTTTATACTTGTAAAAACATTTTAGCATTGTGGTTTTGTCGATGTGGACCAAATGTAGATACTTGAAGAGCTGTGTAGCTTAATAGTAGAATTTTGCATTTTACTACATCAGCATATCATTTGTTTATGTACAAAGTAACTGAGTGAAAATAAATGTTGTGGAATAAGAAGTACAATATTTCCCTCTAAAATGTAGTGGGGTAGAAGTATAAAGTAGCATTAAATGGAAATACTCAAGTAAAGTACAAATATGTCAAAAAGGTGAATGTAGTCGGTTACTTTCCACCACTGGATATATTTTTGGGTATTTCCTGACTAACAGCTCTGGAAATACAGAACATTTCTTTTTAAAAGTTTGACAGTTGCGCTTTGAATTCACATGTGCTATTTAGACCCAAACAGTTAAGGTGTGTTTACTATCATCCTCGGTGTTGTCGCACAGTTTCTTCCATTAATCTAGTTTCCCCGGTTGCTCTAACAATCCTGCCTTCATGTAGTCTATAGAGCTCGCTTGTTGCACAATGTAGAGCATTAGACCTGACAGCTTTGCAGCAGGAATCTAACATCTGAGGCTTCTCTTTCCTTTCAGGCCACAACTGCTCTCTCTCTTTTCCCAGCTGTATCCCAGGCAATTCTACTCATCTTCCTTTAGGTATATAGCTCACACTCATACATGTACAGCCAATGAAACCCCTGTGATCTTATCTTGATGTATCGTAAACTTTCAGCTAACAACAGGATTCGAGACATGGAGTCGTTTCAATCTATTCTGATATACGCTCATGTTAGGGTTGGCGTCAGAAAATGTCAGCTTTGCTTAAGAGAGAATGAAGACTAGATGTCACTCCCGCCCACGATCTCTCTATCTACCCTTTATGAGCCAAAATCCAGCTCCACTCAATTAAGTCTGGGGCCCAGCGTCTCCTTTTGAACTGTCGTCTCTTGAAGGGTTTCTGCTAGCTGAACTGTGCTCAAGCTGCAGGGGAACCTATTTGCCTCCGCTAATCCTCTTTTCCTGCCTATTTCTCCTTTTCTCTGTGCCTGCCTGTGTTTTATTTTCCTCCTCCTATTTCTTCTCTCTTTATCAGTTCCAGCCTTGTTGAACGTAAGCTCTTATGTGAGTGACACCTTTGCCAAAATCAGCTGGACTGCCATAGAAGAGCAGCAGGACTCGGAGCTTTATGTGGCTTATATGAATAACAGTAAGCTACTTTTCCTGCTAAGCATTGATGGGAATTTTAGGTAACACATGTACTGAGAAGGTTTTATATAAACATATATCATAAGCCTAGCGTCTGCATTGCTACAACCATTATTTCTATGATTACCCTTAAATATATTAACATGCTTTTAAAGTTATTTAAAAAAATGTATTTATATCTCAACAACGATTCTGTGGTTGGCAATAGCTCATCCTTTCTTCTTTTTAGATAGCGTGGATGCTAATACAGACTTGCTGCTTGTGTGTAGGTGATGGCTTCTGGCGGATTTCAGAGGCTGTAAACGCTTCTCAAAGTTTCCACGTTATTGATGGGCTCAAACCTGGGACGGTGTACACTGTGCGCCTCATGTCCAAGAGGCTGCTCGATAACGCTAGCATTTTTGAAGACGTTATCCAAACTCGATTACAAGGTGAGAGGAGAGAAAGGCGACGCAGTCTCTACAGTCTAGAGCAGGGGTGTCAAACTCAAGGCCCGGGGGCCAAATCCGGCCCGCGATTTCATTTTATGTGGCCCGCAAGAGCTTGCAAAGAATATAATACGTTT
Organism: Notothenia coriiceps; assembly: GCF_000735185.1. Classification (NCBI taxonomy): domain Eukaryota; kingdom Metazoa; phylum Chordata; class Actinopteri; order Perciformes; family Nototheniidae; genus Notothenia; species Notothenia coriiceps. Next base: position 689,769 of record NW_011355563.1, read on the forward strand.
ATTATACGGNCCCTATCCAATAATAATCCAATTCAGAGGCAATCATGTAATATAATATATTATTTTATATATATATTTATAGATGTATATTTATATAGTTACAACCGGCCCTTTGAGTGCAACCATAATGCTAATGTGGCCCGCGATGAAATTGAGTTTGACACCCCTGGTCTAGAGATTCCAGCTCCCACCTGCCACATAAATATAATTGACAAACAAATATCGACTGTGGNATATATTAACATGCTTTTAAAGTTATTTAAAAAAATGTATTTATATCTCAACAACGATTCTGTGGTTGGCAATAGCTCATCCTTTCTTCTTTTTAGATAGCGTGGATGCTAATACAGACTTGCTGCTTGTGTGTAGGTGATGGCTTCTGGCGGATTTCAGAGGCTGTAAACGCTTCTCAAAGTTTCCACGTTATTGATGGGCTCAAACCTGGGACGGTGTACACTGTGCGCCTCATGTCCAAGAGGCTGCTCGATAACGCTAGCATTTTTGAAGACGTTATCCAAACTCGATTACAAGGTGAGAGGAGAGAAAGGCGACGCAGTCTGTACAGTCTAGAGATTCCAGCTCCCACCTGCCACATAAATATAATTGACAAACAAATATCGACTGTGGTGAATATGTGAGTTTAGTTTTTTTCTTGCATCTCTGTGCATTTGTTATTTCCTATTTAATATTCCTTCAGAAGAGTGTTATAGCTGAAGGGATAGTGAGAGCATCTTCTCAAACTAGAATTCATCATGTTTTTTTAAGTCTAGGATAGACTTGGATGCTGTGTGCATAAGGGGTCATTCTGAAATAAATCAATGTGTAAAGCACATTTTTGAGCTCTGTGTCTCTTTTCTGTTTGCAAACACAGGTGCTGTAGGTCAGAAGAGCAGTTTTTCCACCCAGGGCTGGTTCATCGGGACCATGTGTGCTGTGGCGCTCCTCACCCTCGTGGTACTCATGGCCTGCTTTGTGCGACGGAACAGAGGTGGCAAGTATGCAGGTACGCCGCCTCCGACCCAGAGACAAGAAATGTTCTCCATGGAAAAAGGTCAGTTAGTTTTGAACTAGGGTTGGGGGCCCTTGTCGTCTCACTTCAGACAGGAGCTGAACCAAAATTGAACTCATGGTATGTCAAATGTATCGGTCTGACTTGGTAATAAGCAATTTAAGGTCTCTCAGAAATCCTTAAACATCACCATTTCTACAAGATGACGCTTTAATTTGAATTTTTTGATTTTGGTTGACCTCCTGAATGAATTAAAATGTGCGACAGGCCTCAACCCTGACCTAACCCCCTCGACCTAGTTTGGAAATGCTTCCTGCACGTTGGCAAACTATGCATGCTAACCCTGCCAAACCCAGTTTGGTTAACTCCAAATGAACTATCCGTGGGATGCTTGCATCTACAGTTTGTCTACTTCTTTGTGAAGTAATTTGTGTGGCCGTGTTAGTTCTGCTCTGTACCTCTGATTACATACCTTGTCACGCCAGACGAGTGGGAACCAGCTGGCTTTGTTCCTCGCCTCACCTGTGCAGACCTTCCTCCTTCCCCTGCACCTTTGTGTTGTATCAGAGCCAAGCTTAATCTCACCTCGGTACCTACCTGCCAAGAGTCTCCTCACTCCCTTTCTCTCCTCAACCTGCTCCCCCTTCTTCTCCCTAGAACTCTTACCTCTTTGCCTGCAGTAGCTTTTTTGACACGATGCACTGAATATTTCATCTGCTGCTTTGGATTTCCCCTTTGCCCATCTAGTTCTTTTCATGAAACCCCTCCTTTGTCTCTCTTGAAAGCAACTGGTATTTTTAAAGCATATTTGCACAAAGAGCTGCTGCATGTGTAGCACTTTGGGCGGACAAACAGAAGAGAGGCTTTCAGTGTGCTTGATAGAATGTTTACTCAGTCATGTTAAGTTGTTCTCAAAAGCTTTTCATTCCTGACTTTTAAAATGCAACTCCTTTATACACTCAAGTAATGGAAATGTTCAGTTCATTTAATCCTTTACACCTACCAAACATTAATGTTGAGCTTGCTCTAGCTGTATTCTAAAAATCTTCTGAGAGAAAAGTCACTGACGTTGGTAAAAATGAACAAAAGGGTGTTGCTAACATTTGAGTTATTAATCTTTGGAAAATGTTAACGCTCCAATCCTTTATTTAATCAGTACTCATGACCCAGTCTTACAAGTCATATGTAACTCCAACCACGAATGAAAGTGCTGCTCTTTGACATGCTATTGAAATGTGTGTCCTGCCTCGTCCCTGCAGTGAAAGAGAAGGAGGACCTCCACCCGGACCCGGAGTCGAAAGGATTGAATGAGGACAGCTTTGGTGACTACAGGTGAGCTAAACTCCTGCTCTGTCAAGAAGAGCTGCAGTGCCAATGTTTGCTTCAGAAAAGGACATGTTTAAATGTGCTGAGCTGGAGCAGTATTCATCCAGCAACCACATATGTTAAATATTTTCTGGCTGAGAAACTAATGTGTCATGTCACGGTTATGTTTCTTCTCTCCCTTCCACAAAAGCAAAGCACGCGTTCATGAGCTTTACGAGGATAAGCCTAGGAGCCATTGTTCTCGTCACTTAATGGGCTAGGTAATCCCATGGTGTAGTTAACAAGTGTTTGCAGCGTTGTTAGCTAACCTGAGCTTGCACCCCTTTTGTAGGAATGATGTGCTCTTGGTCCCATAGGCATCAGTAGTTTATTTTGTGTGTTGCAGTGTGTAATAATGAATGAGTGACTATTTAACACAGAATGTCTTATGTTTAGAATACATAATTGTTTGGTTCTGTAATATAATACTACCCCCACTTTAAAGGTCCCATATTATACTCTTTTTGAACAATATATTATCGGTCTCAGATATATACAAAACATGTCTCTGAAGTTTTTGGTTTGAAATACCAAACAGATCACGCATTGTAGCATTCCGTTAACCCGTTTCCGCCCTGTTCCAAAAGTGCTAATTCTGTGTCTGTAGCTTTAAATGCAAAATGGAATGCTGCTGGCCACGCCCCTCTGAGAAGTGATTGGTTTAATACAGGGGTGTCAAAGTCAAATGCATCAGAGGGCCAAAAAAACAAATTTGCTACAAGCCGAGGGCCGGACTGGTTCAATTTTTATTAAAACACAAGAAAAATATTTTTTTTTTTTTTTTATTTTATAAACACAAGGGGAAAACACAATTTTTTTTCCCTAAAGACCCTTTTTCAAAAAGTCCCTTCCTTTTTTTTTTTTTTTTTTCTAAAGGAGAGGGAAAAAAGTACCAGGAACTATTTACCCCCTTCGGAACCCTAAGTTTTTCTTTAAAACCGGGAAAAAAAACCAACTAACCCAGGTGTTTTTTTGAAAACAAAATCATAAATTTTTTTTTTTTTTTGGTTTGGTTTTCCCATTTTTTTTTTGGGGGCGGGTTGGAATAGGTGGAAAAACTTTTTTAAAAGGAAAAAGGAATTCCCTCGTGGTAAAAAACACAAGAATAAAAATTTTTGGTTTTTTCCCCCCCCCCACAAGTTTTTTTTTCAAGGTTTTTTCCCCCGGGGCGCCCCCGGTTTTTTTTCTAGGCCCCCGGGCCGCTTTAACTTTTAATTAGAAACCGCGGGGGCCCCCTAACTAATTTAAACCTAAAATCATAAAAATGTTCCCTTTTTTTGCCCGGGCCCGGTCCCGGTTGTTCCGGCGGACGAAAAACAACCAAAACGTGCGTTTTGGTTTTTTTTTCTTGATTGTTTAAAAGGGGGTTGTTCAAAACCCCGTTGCCGAATCGGGCGCTTTTTTTGAGTGACCCGTCGAAGGGCCCCCGTTCCACCCCGGAGCCCGAAGCAAATTTCAAAAAGTAGTTCGTAAGTCCCCGTCTAAAAACAAAAGTTGAAAAGTCCGTTTTGGGGCGAAAAGGGTTATTTACCCCCGATTTTGCCTTTTCCAACGCTGCCCAAAAAAAACCCTCTTTTTTTTTTTGTCCCCCAAAAAAATTTTTTTTTTTTTTTTTTTTTTCCAGGTACCAAACCCCTCCGTTTCTCAAAAAATTTTTGTTACAAAAAAGTGCCCTCCATTTTTTTTTTTCCGTTTTATTTTCGACCACAAACAAGAAAGAAACCAACACCTTTCTTTTTCAACAAAACCGGCCATTTACCCCTTTTCCCCTTTATATTTTTAGATTCCCTTCCCCCGTTGGGTAAAAAACCCTTTTTTGGCAGAATTTTTCTTTTTTTTTGTGTTTTTTTCCTGTTTTTTTTTTTTCCCCCTTTTGTTTCCCTTTATAACCCTGGTAAAAACCTTGTTTTTTTTTTTCCGAAAAATGTCCCTTTCCAACCTTCTTTTAAAAAATTTTTTTTTTTTTTTTGCTTTCCAAAAGAAATTTTTCAAAAGGGCCCCCCGTTCCGCCCGAAGACAAAGGTGTTTTTTTTTTCGGTTTTTTAGTGTTTTTTTTTTTTTTTCCGCCTTCCGAACGACCAAAAAAAGGGTTTTCCCGATCCCAAAAATAAACAAACCCGTTCTTCCCCTTTTTTTCAAACGTTTTTTTTTTTAGTCCCCCGGGCCCCGGGAAAAAATGGTTTTTCTTCCCTCCCCCTCCCAAATTTAGGTTTTTTTTTTTTTTTTTTTTTTTTTTTTGACCCAAAATACCCCCCGAAAATTTTTCAAAAACCACCCCCTGGGGTTGCCCCAAACCAAACCGGGGGTCTGGGGGGTTTTTTTTTTTTTTTTTTTTCCGTTTTTTTTTTCGGAATAAAAAAAAAAAGGGTTTTTTTTTTTTTTTGCAAAAACTTCCCCCCCGGACCCTTTTTTCCGTTCCCTTTTTTTGGGGGGGTGGGCAACCCGACCCCCCCTTGCAACATCCCCCTTTGGGTCCGGAAAAAAAGGTTGGTTTAGATTTTTTTTCTTTTTTTTTTTTTTTTTTTTTTCTTGTTTTTCCGAAAAACCCAAACCCCCCCACCCCCCTTTTTTTTTTTTTTCCCCCTTTTTTTTTTTTTTTTCTAAAAAAGGTAGCCCCCCCCCGGTTAAATTAAAGTTGGAAACGAAACGCCTAAAAAAACTTTTTCTTTCCCCGTTGGGCCCCCCCCTGTGGTTTTTTTTTTTTTTCAAAAAAACCCCCCCTGTAAAAAAACCCCCGGGGTTTTTTTCGACCAAAAGGTTTAAAAAAAAAAGTAAAAGGCAAAACCCCCCCCTTCCAAAAAACCTTGGGAGGGTTTTCCCCCACCCCCCCGGAACCCCCCGTTATTTTTGTTTCCTTCCCCTTCCCAAAAAAAACCCCGTAATGCCCAAGGGATAAAAAAAAACCCCGGTTACCCCCCTGGGGTTTTTTTGAAAAAAAAATGGTTCCCCCCTTTGGTTTTTTCTAGGACCAATAAAACCTTTTTCCTTTTCCCAAATAAAGGGTTTCTAAAAACCAACATTTAAAAAAAAAAAAAAACTTTCCCTAACCCCCCCGGAACCCCGGGGAAAACCCCCCCTTTTTTTTTGGAAGCCAAAAACCCCCCTTAAACCTGTTTTTTTTTGTTCCCCCCACTGCCCCTTTTCCCCCCCGTTTTTTGGGGCCGGCTAACCCCACCCAACCCTGTAAAAAAAAAAATCCCCCAAAAAAAATACCCTCACCTAAAACCACCCGTTTTTTTTCCCTTTTTTAAAAAGTGCCCAAAACCTCCTCCTAAACCGCCCCCCTGTTTTTTTTTTTTTTGCCCCCCCAAAAGGTGTCCCAAAAACCCCCTTTCCCCCCCGACCCTTGGTTTTCCGAAATAAAAAGGTTGAACCCCGCAATTTTAAAATGTTGGGTCCCCTTCAAGCAAAAATAAAACACCGGTTTTTTCGGGAAACCCCTGTTTTTTTTACCCCCTTAAAGGGGTAACATTAACCCTTTCCCCCCCCGTAGTAAAATTTTTGCCGCAAAAACCGGGTTTCCCCAATTTTGGAAGTAAATCCCCCCCCCGGGGTTTTTTTCCCACCCCCAAAATTTTTTAGGGGGGTGGGCCGGGTCAAAAAGGTTTTTTTTCCCCCCGGTAAAAAGACCCCCCCCGCCCCTTTCAAATCTATGTTTCCCTTCCAAAATTACCCAACCCCCCCCTGAAAACCCCGGGGGGAAAATAGTGGGTGCCGAAAAACAAAAAAAAAAAAAACCGGGCTTAAAAACCCCGATTCCCGGGTTTTCCTTTTCAACGAAAAACGGTTTTTTTCCCTAAACAAAGGGCCCTCCCCCGAACCGGTAAACTTTTTCCTCCTAGGACCAAAGAACAAAGGTACCCCCCCCCCCTTTTCCCCGGTTTTTTCCCCTTTTTTTTTTCTGGTGTTTGTTCTTTTCGGAGGCTTTCCTAAAAACCTTTTTTTTTTTTTGTTTAAAAAATAAAACCCAAACAACTTTTTTTTTTTACCCCCGCAAAAGACCAAACGGCCTTGGTTAAGGGGGGTGGTTTTTTTTTTTCCCGGGGTTAAAGACTTTAAAACGCCCCTAAACCTTTTTTTTTTTTGGAAAAAAAAACGTTTTTTTCGAACGTCCCCTGCCCCCCCGGCCACCCAGGTTAAGGGAAAGAAAAACCTTTATACAAATGTCAAAAAATTTGGTCACCCCCCCCCCCCCCTTTCCCAAAATTTTTTTTTTTTTTTTGGTTCCCACCCGACTAGGACACCCTTGTGTCTACGCCTTTTCTTTTGAAACTCGGGGTGAAGGGTCGACGGTCTGTTACTTTCTCTCGAGAGATGGCGACCACAAGGGCTCACCGTGTCAAACGAACTATTTGAGTTGTATGAACGGGGTGAAGGCTGCGGCTAAACGACGAAACTTCGGAGTTTTTTCGGTCCAAACTTGACGAGCGTTAAGGAAAAACCCAACCTGCACCTTTCGCGTGGTTGTTTGGACGTTTACCTCACTAACTCGAGTCACGTTACTTGTGAACTCCCTTTCTTTACTCTCTCACCCACGACGCTCAAACGTGCAAAGTAGGGGCTGTGTTAACGGAGTCGACGCGTAGGTTCGACGAGTCCTGCGAAGAGAATACAAACCGGTCGGTGTATGGAAACACTTGTTTACAAAGAAACTACTTCGATTTGTTTTGTAGTGTGTCCTCGCAGAATGACTATTGTGTGGAACTCAGTTAGGACTCCTAAAGGATCGAGTCCTCGGCTGGGCTTGTACTACTTGAACATGTTTCTACCCTGTGGTGGTTCATAGTCCGAGTCCCCCGGGGGGGGTAAAAGGGGGTTCTGGGGGGGGGTTCACTCGTAGTGTCTAGGTAATTGAATAAAAATCAAAAATTAAGTCAATTTAAAAATAAATAAAAATAAAAAACAAAGATGTTCTGATACTAAAAAGAAAAACCCTTTCTTCATAAAAAACAAGACACACGGTATCTAAAAACATAAAATAAATAAATATAAATAAAAAGTCCAACTACCTAAACGTCTATCTCTCTTTACTCTGTTTGTATATGTGACTAAAAATAAAAAATAAAAAAATCCGGTAAAGAGCCTAAATAATGATAAACTTTCGTATCCATCGGTCGTGTTATAGAGCGTAGAAGAGTCACAAATTACGTACGTTAAAGTAAATATACCGGTAAATAGAGGCTATAATTTCTCGTATAAAATAATAAACTTTCCTGTATTGAAAAACGACAAACGGACAACTTTTACAAAAGGGAAATTTATTTACTGTCTCGGTATTCTTTTATAACGAAGTAGTAAATTAGTGAATTTATGATATATGCTACGTGACCACAATCCAGAACCAAGTATATCCAATAGCACGTTAGG